>NC_133919.1:3379440-3524440 GCF_964199755.1 Larus michahellis
CCCACTGGGGTTTTCAGCGACCCCCATCCCCACCTGCCGGGGGGGGGGGGGGGGGGTGGAATTTGGGCCAAATTCCTGCGGGAAGCGGCCACCATCGGCTGCTTGGTGGGAGGGGGCCAGGAGCGGGGCCAGTATGGGGTCCCCAAACTGGGAACGGGGGTCCTCCAACTGGGAATGGAGACCCCAAACTGGGCCCACGGTTCCCTGACTGGGAAGGGATTTCCCAAACTGGGCGCCTGGCCCCCAAACTGGGAATGGAATCTCCAAACTGGGAATGAGGTCCTCGAACTGGGAATGGAGTTCCTAAACTGGGAAAGGAGTTCCTAAGCTGGGCAGGGGGTCTCCAAACTGGGAATGACATCCTCAAACTGGGAAAGGAGTTCCTAAACTGGGCAGGGGGGTCTCCAAACTGGGCATGTGGTCCACAAACTGGGCATGTCACTCCCAAACTGGGAATAAGGTCCCCAAACTGGGCATGGGGTCCCCAAACTGGGTAGGGGATCTCCAAACTGGGAATGGGGTCCCCAAACTGGGAATAAGGTACCCAAAGTGGGAACGGGGTCCCCAAACTGGGCACACAGTCCCCAAAGTGGGCACACGGTTTCCCTAACTGGGAATGGATTTCCCAAACTGGACGCCTGGCCCCCAAGCTGGGAATGGAGTCTCAAAACTGGGAATGAGGTCCTCAAACTGGGTACACAGTCCCCAAACTGGGCAGGGATCTCCAAACTGGGCAGGGGGTCTCCAAACTGGGAAAGGAGTCCTCAAACTGGGCACACGGTCCCCAAACGGGGCAGAGGGGGTGCATGTCATTCCCAAACTGGGAATAAACTCCCCTAACAGAATGGAGTCCCCAAACTGGGAATAAGGTCCCCAAACTGGGCAGGGATCTCCAAACTGGGAACGGAGCCCCAAAACTGGGAACAGAGTCCCCAAACTGGGAATGAGGTCCCCAAACTGGGAATAGGGTCCCCAAACTGGGCAGGTATCTTCACACTGGGAACGGAGCCCCAAAACTGGGAACGGAGTCCCCAAACTGGGAATGGCGTCCCCAAACTGGAAACGAGCTACCCAAACTGGGAATGGAGTCCACAAACTGGGAATGGAGTCCCCAAACTGGGCATGGGGTCCCCAAAGAGGGCAGGGGGGGGTCGCCGGCCATGCTGGTGACACTGGGACAAGGAGCACTGGAGCCAAGGGACGTTCCTGTCCCTTCCCGGGGCTGGATCCGGTGGCGGTGACTCAGGGCCGGCCGCGGTGGCATCCTGTCCCCAAATGGCGTCCCCTCGGCCTGGCACCGAGCCCCGGACCTCCGGTGGCCACCAGGTCTCCATCCAGGAGACCTTCAAACCCCTTCGGCCGGGGGCAGGTTTTGGCCCCAGGGGTGGGATGTGATCCCAGGACTGGGGTGCGGGGGGGGGGACGGGACACCCCCACGCGCAACTCCTGTTTGTCCCAGTGCCACCAGTCCCAGGGGACCGGCTGTGGGGCGAGGAAGGAGCTGCTTTGTCGGCGTTTCCTCCGGCTGTGAGTCACCTCCTGCGCCCGCTGCCCCACGGGGTGGGTGCTCGGGGGGGCGCTGGGGTGCCCTGGTTTGGGAGGGAGGGGTGTGTGTGTGTGGGGGGGGTTGTCCCCCTGTCCCCGTCACCGGCTCGGCCCCATTGCAGGTGGGGAAACTGAGGCACGGGGCTGGCGGGTGGTGGCAGGAACCGGCCCAGCTGCTTCTCACGCCACAAGCCGTGTCCTGGCCATATCCCCCCCCCACCCCCACCCCGCTAATGATGGGTCACATCAACAGGCTGGGGCTGGGGGGGCGGGGGGGGAGGAAGGGGCTCCCGGGGTGCTGGGTGGCGGTGGGGGGGTGCCACGTTCCCCCTCTCTCCCCCCCCCCCCCCCCCACCAGCCGCTGTGGCACAAAGGAGAGTTTTGGGGAGGTCACGGCGGGGGGGTCGGCTCTGCTGCCGGCTGGGAGTGTGGGACCCCGGGGGGGGGAGAGGGGGCATCACCTCAGGGATGGGGGGGCATGGGCCCGGGGGGGGGTCATTGCCCCAGAGATGGGGCCAGGGGGGATGCATTGCCCCGGGGATGGGGGTGCATCACCCCAGGGGGGGTTCATTGCCCTAGGAATGGGGGTACATCTCCCCGGGGGGGGTCATTGCCCTGGGGAGGGGGGGTGCATCACCCCAGGGGGTTTCATTGCCCCAGGGATGGGGGTACATCGCCCCGGGGGGGGTCATTGCCCTGGGGATGGGGGTACATCACCTCCGGGGGGGTGCAATACCCCAGGGATGGGGGTGAATTGCCCCGGGGGGGGGAATGTCATTGCCCTGGGGATGGGGGTACCTCACCCCGGGGGGCTTCATTGCCCCGGGGATGGGGGAGCATTGCCCCGGGGGGGGTTCATTGCCCCGGGGATGGGGGGTTACATTTCCTCGGGGGGGGGTTCGTTGCCCCAGGGATGGGGGTACATCACCTCCGGGGGGGTGCAATGACCCAGGGATGGGGGAGCATTGCCCCGGGGGGGGTGGTCATTGCCCTGGGGACGGGGGTCCATCGCCCCGGGGGGGTTCATTGCCCTGGGGAGGGGGCAGCATCACCTGGGGATGGGGGTCCAACACCTCGGGGGGGGTTCATTGCCCCGGGAATGGGGGTGCATCGCCCTGGGGGGGGGGGGTTCATTACCCTGGGGATGGGGGTTCATTGCCCCGGGGATGGGGGTTCACTGCCCCAGGGATGGGGGAGCGTCGCCCCAGGGACCCCATCGCCCCCCCCCCGGCTGCTGACGGACGGCCCCAGGCGACATTCCCCGCAGGGTCCCGCCGTGGGGCTCGGCCTCAGGCATCCGTGCCCCCCCCGCCCCCCCCGATTTGGCAGCAGCTGTCGCGGCTCTGGGGCACGGGCACTGCCGGGGGGGGGGCGTGGGGGGGTGGGGGTGTCACGGCCCAGCAGCTGGGCGAGCCCCCGAAAACGGGGCAGCGCTTATTATAGCCGGCGGGAGCTATTCCGGGGAGGGGGGGGGGGGTGTCTGACCTAGGTGAAGGGTGGGCGAGGGGGTGACCGAGTCATTCCCCAACCCCCCCCTGCCCCCGGTATGTCCCCCCCGGGGGTGTCGCGGGAAGGGACGGTGCTGACTGGGGTGGCCTTGCTGGGGAAGCGGCGGGGGGGCAGGGGGGCGACCCCTCCCTGCCCACATCCCTGCCCTGGTCTTGTTGGGGGGGGGGGACCAGCCTGCCTCACCCATGTGCGTGTGGGGGGGGTCCCCATCGTTGCCCCCCCCATGCATGGGGCTATGTCCCCGCCATGCATCCCCCTCGGGGACACCCCCCCGGGGCACCGGTGGCCCCGGCGTGGCTCCTGCTTGCCCGCTTTTAGCATCTTTTTTTTTTTTTTTGGGGGGGGGGGGGGAAGAGGGGGGAGAGGGGGCCGTTCGCGCCCCTCCGCCTGTATTTTTAGTCCTTCCCTTATAAGGTTCCCATGATTTTTTGGGAGCTGGGAGCGGAATGAAGTCATCGCTGAGGTCATCCCGCCTGGTGTGTCGTCCCCCCCCCCAACAATCCTGGCTCGGGCTCACCCCACAGGGAGTTTTTGTGTGGGCTCCATTGAAATCCCCCCCCCCCTCCCCTCCATCCTTCCCCCCCCGCCCCCTCCATCGCTCTCTCCCGGCCCTAAAGGAAACAAAACCCTTCCCTGGCTGGCGGGGTGCCAGGCTGTGGGGGGCTCTTGAAGCCCACACAACCCCCCCCGACCACCACCACCCCATGGCCACGGCCCCCGGGACCGTCCCCCACCCGCCCGTGCCCCCCACCTGCCCCCTGGCACACGCCTGTGTGTGCTTTCCATCCTGGTCCCCAAAACTAGCCTGTGTGAGCTCAGCTTGGGTGGGGGGGACACAGTGGGGGGGACACCGGGGGGGTGGGTTTCGGTCTGGGGGGGGGTGCCCGGTGGGTGACTGAGCCGCAGCCCCACACGGGAGTCAGGCATGGGGGGAACGGGGGGTGCTTGCTCCGGTCGGGCTACACTGGGTGCCATTGGGGCACGCTGGGTGACGGGGGGGGGCGACACGCCTAGTCCCACCAGGGACACGTTCGGTCCCATCAGGGACAGGCTCAGTCCCATTGGGGACACACGGCGTCCCATCAGGAACACCCAGTCCCTTTGGGGACACGCTCGGTCCCACTGGGGACACGCTCGGTCCCACCGGGGGGATGCTCAATCCCGCTGGGGACACACTTGGTCCCCGGGGACATGGTCAGTCCCATTGGGGACACATTCGGTCCTACTGGGGACACAATCAGTCCCATCGGGGACACATTTCATCCCAGTAGGGGCATGCTCAGTCTCATTGGGGACACACTCGGTCCCATTGGGGGCACACTTCGTCCCCGGGGACATGCTCGGTCCCACTGGGGACACACTCGGTCTTATTGGGGACACACTCAGTCCCATCAGAGACATCCTTGGTCCCACTGGGGACACTTTCACTCCCATCAGGGGCATGCTCAGTCCCGTCGAGTACACGCTTGGTCCCATTGGGGACACTCAGTCCCATTGTGGGCACACTTGGTCCTGTTGGGGACACGCTTAGCCCCGTTGGGGACACATTTGGTCCCACTGGGGACACACTCAGTCCCATCAGGGACATGCTTGGTTCCATTGGGGGCACACTCAGCCCTGTTGGGGACATGCTTAGCCCCACTGGGGACACATTTGATCCCATCAGGGACATGCTCAACCCCATCGGGGGCACATTTGGTCCCATTGGGGACATGCTCAGCCCCATTGGGGACATATTTGGTCCCATCGGGGACACATTTGGTCCCACCAGGGGCATGCTCAGTCCCACTGGGGACACGCTCAGTCCCATTGGGGACATGCTCAGCCCCACTGGGGACACATTTGGTCCTATTGGGGACACACTCAGTCCCATTGGGGATATGCTCTGTCCCATTGGGGACACACTCGGTCCCATCAGGGACACACTCGGTCCCATCAGGGACATGATCAGTTCCATTGGGGACACATTCGGTCCCGTTGGGGACACATTTGATCCCGTCAGGGACATGCTCAGCCCCACTAGGGACACATTTGGTCCTGTTGGGGACACATTTGGTCCCACCAGGGGCATGCTCAGTCCCGTTGGGGACACGCTCGGTCCCGTTGGGGACACACTCGGTCCCATTGGGGATATGCTCAGTCCCATTGGGGACACACTTGGTCCCATCAGGGGCACGATCCGTTCCATTGGGGACACATTCGGTCCCGTTGGGGACACATTTGGTCCCATCAGGGACATGCTCAACCCCATCTGGGGCACACTCGGTCCTGTTGGGGACATGCTCAGCCCCACTGGGGACACATTTGGTCCTGTTGGGGACACATTTGGTCCCACCAGGGGCATGCTCAGCTCCATTGGGGACATAGTTGGTCCCATCGGGGACACATTTGGTCCCACCAGGGACACGCTCAGTCCCATTGGGGACACGCTCAGTCCTGTTGGGGACACACTCGGTCCCGTTGGGGACACACTCGGTCCCATTGGGGACATGCTCAGTCCCGTCGGGGACACACTCGGTCCTGTTGGGGCCACACCTGGTCCCGTTGGGGCCAGGCTGGGTGCCATGGATGCCCACTTGCCCACACCTCGCAGCCCAGGCCCCCGGCAGCCATTCCCCCCCCCTCCCTCCCCCACTGACCCCCAGCCCTCGGCAGCCTCATCCCATCCTCCTCCTCCTCCTCGGGGTGAGGAAGGGGCTCCCCCTCCCTGTCGTCCCCCCCCCCGCCCCCCTCCATCTGTCCCCCCTCGTCGCTTTGTCAGCACGGGCTGGAATGTGGATTAATTTCGGGAGGAATGTCACCCCCCGCCTCGCTCAGCTCCTCGCCCGCCGCCGGCTCCCCCCCCGCAGCCTCCCGCCACCCCCCCCCACCCCTCGCTCTCGGGGACCACTCGGGGGGACACGGGGGGTCTCAGGGAAGGTGGTGGTGGTGGTCGGGGGAGGGGGGGGGGGGTGGTGGTTTGTTTTCCCGGTGCTGCCATCGGCCGCCGCCGCGCTGACGCTGCCCAGGCCTTGCCGAAGGGGCGCGCGGGGGCCGAGGGCTGATTGAACGCAGACTCGGCGCCCGATTAAACTAATCGGCGAGGTTATTTATTTTTATTATTTCTTTTTTTTTTTTTATTACGGTGTTCGGAGCCGTGTGATTTTAGCCTTAAAAGGAAACCGTCGCCCTTTCGGGCAGGGGAGGGGGCCGGGGGCTTCGCGCCGAGGAAAGCAGATAAACGTCGGGTCCTTATCGGTCCCTGGCTCCGAGCATCCCCAGGGCGCTGGCACGGGGACGGTTGGGCTCAATCCGGCGCGTGGGTGAGCCGAGCGGCTGGTCCCTGAGCACCCAAGGAGCCACGCTGAGCTCACCCGTGGGTGCGAGCCTGTCGGTCCCCAGGGATGCCGTGGCAGCCCGGGTCCCCTCGTCCCCTCGCCAGGGTTGACTCAGCCCTTTGCCCGGCATAAAGGAACCCATTCTCCGGCCGGGAACTGATTTATGCGGCTCTTCCCGCGCCGTCCCCACGCCCGGCTGCACAACGGGGCGATTGAGGCCCCCCTCGGCTCCCTGCAGCTCCCCCCCAGTAGCCAGCACCCTTTGGGAGAGGGGACAAAGCCGGGTCTGGCGGGGTGACGGGGTCCCCGCTGCGATGCCGGGGGTCACCGGGGCTGGGTGGCCGCATGCTGCCCCGTGGGCAGCCGGCCCGATCCGGGCAGGAATAGCGGCGGGTTTTGCTGGCTCATCGCTGACGATGCTGGCACGGGGACAGGGTGGGCTGGCATCCCGTCCCGCTCCGGCCAGCCAGCCCCACCGGCACCCGGGCAAGTTCCCGGCCAGCAGCGGCATCCGCTGGACCCTGGGGATGGGGGAGCATCATTCCAGGGGGGTACATTGCCCTGGGGATGGAGAAGCATTGCCCCAAGGTGGGGAGCATCACCCTGGGGATGGGGAGCATCACCCCAAGGTGGGGAGCATCACCATGGGGAAGGGGAGCATCACCCCAGGGGGCTGCATTGTCCCAAGGGCGGGGAACAGCATTCCATGGGGGAGCATCACCCTGGGGATGGGGAACATCACCCCAAAGCAGGGAGCACCACCATGGGGAAGGGGAGCATCACCCCAGGGGGCTGCATCACCCCAAGGGTGGGGAACAGCACTCCAGGGGGGGAGGATCACCTTGGGGATGGAGGAGCATCACCCCAAGGGTGGGGAACAGCACTCCAGGGGGGGAGGATCACCTTGGGGATGGAGGAGCATCACCCCAAGGTGGGGAGCATCACCCTGGGGATGGGGAGCATCACCCCAGGGAGGGGAGCATCACCCTGGGGATGGAGGAGCATCACCCCAAAGCAGGGAGCATCACCCTGGGGATGGGGAGCAGTGCCCTGAGGGCTGCATCGTCCCAAGGGTGGGGAACATCATTCCAGGGGGGAGGATCACCGTGGGGATGGAGAACCATCGCCCCAGATGGGAACATCACCATGGGGATGGAGGAGCATCACCCCAAAGCAGGGAGCACCACCCTGGGGATGGGGAGCATCACCCCAGGGGGCTGCGTCGCCCCAAGGGTGGGGAACAGCATTCCAGGGGGGAGCATCGCCCTGGGGATGGGGAGCGTCATTCCAGGGGGGTTCATAGCCCCGGGGATAGAGGAGCAGCATTCCAGGGGGCTGTATCACCCCAGGGATGGGGAAGCATCACCCCAGAGGGGGAGGGGGGTACATCACCCTGGGGGTGAAGGAGCATCATTCCAGGGGGGTGCGTTGCCCCAGGGATGGGAGAGCATTGGTCTGGCAAGGGGGGGATTCATTGCCCTGGGAAAGGGGGGGTACATCGCCTCCGGGGGGGTTCATTGCCCCAGGGATGGGGGAGCATCGCCCTGGGGGGGGCCATTGCCCCAGAGATGGTGCCAGGGGGCTGCATTCTCCCAGGGATGGGGGTGCATCGTCCCGGGGGGGGTGCATTGCCCCAGGGATGGGGGTGCATCACCCCGGGGGGGGTTCATTGCCCCAGGGATGGGGGAGCATCGCCCCGAGGACCCCATCCCCAACCCATGAAGACGGACGGCCCCAGGCACGATTTCCTATGGGAAAACAGCCTGGAAATGCAACCCCCCCACCTCCAGGGGAGCCCCCCCAAGACCTGCCCCCTCCCCTCCCACCCCCCACGCCCCCCCGAGGCCGTGGGAATGAGGAGAGCGGGGCTGCAGCGGGTCCAGGGGGGAGGACGAGGCTTTTATTAAATTAACGTCAAGGCAGCGAATACATCGGCGTGGGGCAGCCCCCCCCGTGCGTCAGGGCTGGGGACGCCGGGGTGCCCTCGCCCCCCCCCCGAGGCGCTGGGTCCCGGGGTGCAGAGCGTGGGGGTCCCCAGCCTCCAGCTGATGGGGTGGATGCGCTGCCGGGGCGGCGGGGGGGGAGCGTCGAAGTGGGGGGAGATTGCAGGCAAGGGGGAAACCTGGGGTTTAAATTAAATACAGCCACGGCAACCACCCCCCAGAGGGGGCACAAACCGCGGCTGGGGTCCCGGAGCAAGCATGCGAATTTTTGGGGGGGGGGGGGGGGGGAGGGGAGGGGGGTTTGGGAATTGGGGGGGGGTGGGGGAAGTGAGCTCGGTGGTTCTTCACTCTGCCAAAGGGGTGCACAAAATCCACGCAAAAGGTGTTAAAAATCGTTAAGGAGACGGGGGGAGCGTTAGGCGGGGGAAGGGAGGGGGCTGGGGTTTGGAGGGGAAGGGGCTACCGGAGGGGTGTCCCCCCCCGCCCCCGCTCCCGTCGCCGCCGTCACTCGTCCCCCGAGGACCAGGGCTCCTGCTCGGCTCTCAGCCGACACGCCGGCGGCTGGTCGGGCGCGAGGCGCAAGACGTCGTCCCCCAAAGAGGACGGCACGGGGACGGCGTCGGCCCCGCCGTGTTTGCCGCAGGGGGTGGCATCGGTCAGCTTGGCGGCGGCATCGGCGGGGGGCCGCGGCTGCGTGCCCCCGCTGGGCTCTGCGCTCTCATCGGGGACCTCCTGCGCCGGCCACGCGCCGGCGACGCCGTTGGGCACCTCCTCGGTGAATTCGGCCAGGTCTTCCAGGCTGGCCTCCCGGTACAGCCCGTTGGCGGCCCCAGCCAGACCCTCCGGCCCCGGAGCCGCCTCTGCTGGTGCCTCCTGCACCGTCGGCTCCTCCTCGCTGGATGAGGCGGGTGAAGACTCTTCCTCGGCATCCCCGGGGAGCTGGGACCCGCCGGCATCCCGTTGCCCGCCCTCGGCCGCCTTCACCCCCATCACCAGCTCCTGGTTGAACTCCAGGGCTTGCTCGACTATTTCCAAAATATCTGAGTCTTTCACGACGTCCGCCGGCACCTTTGCGGAGGGATCGGCCGCCTCTGGGCTTTCTTTAATCATCTCCGGAAAAACTCCCTGCTCCGGCGCGGAGCCCGGCTGAGGCGGGTCGGCCTCGGGGGGCTCCTCATCCCTGTCTGGGGGGGGACTGTCACCGGCTGGTGCTTCCTCCTCCACAGCTGGCTGCTCATCCGCCGTCTGCGCCGCTTGGTCGGGCAGCGGAGAAACCGGCATCACCCGGGCTTGGAGCCCTGCCGGAGGGATGGACGCAGCCACGTCCTGGTGAGCCGTGCTGGGATCCTCCTCCTCTTCTTCCTCCTCTTCCTCCTCTTCCTCCTCCTCCTGCCCCACCGGCCCTGGGAGCGTTTCGACTCTGCCGCCATCGGTCTCCAGCTCGACCGCGCCATCGAGCTCCTCGTCCAATTCAGCAGCCAAACTCTCCCGCAGCCCGGAGCCTCCGGCTAATGACCCCGTGGTCCCGGGGGAGACGGGATCCGCCTCGGGAACAGCGGGACCTTCCTCCAGCTCGGCGGTAAAACCCCCAGCATCATCCTCATCCTCGTCCTTTGGCATCTCGGCTTCTTCTGTGGGCATCTTCGCATCTTCATCCGCTTCACCAACAAACGCCTCGAAGTGCCCTTCGTCCTCTGGCACCGGAGATGCTTCTCCGGGAGCTTCCAGCTCATCTTGGCCGGCTTCGGTTGCTTCAACTTTAATTTCTTCAAAGTCCTCGGAGATCTCGGCTTCCTCCGAGCTGGAAACCTCTTGGTTGGGAGCAGAGACCATGAAATAACCTTCCTCCTCCTCGGCACCCTCTGCCGCGGGGGCTACCTCCGTTCCTTCCTCCTCTTCGCAGCTCTCTGGCACGGTGGGAGTTGGCGGCTTGTCCTTCCCTTCCAGCCACCCTTCATCCTCCGGAGTTATTTGGGATGCGGGGCCTGTCTCGGTGGTTTCCTCAGTCTCCGGAGGGTTTTGGCTGGGTGTGACCGCAGCCAGCGTCTCCCCATCGTAGAGGCACAATGGCGTGCTGTCCGGCAGCGTGTCCTCCAGCTCCACCCTCCTGCCTGTCCCCGGCGCCGGCTCCGGCTCTCCCCATCGCCCATCCTCCTCCTCCTCCTCCTCCTCCTCCTCCCGCTCACCGCTCTCGGTGCCGTCACCCGTCGCCTGCTGCGGTGCGGCGGGGACGGTGCCGCTGCTGCTCTCCCGCTGGCCTGCCTCCAAGTCGTGCTCCTCATCGGCATCCTCATCCTGCACCTCCCATGGCTCCTCCGCAGCCTCGGCCGGCTCCTGGCTGTCCCCTTGCCCGGGGACATGGATGGGTGCTGCCTGGTCAGGCTGCCCCACGGTGTCCTCCTGCTCATCCCCTGCCAGCCCCGGGGCCGGCTCAGCGCCCGGCGGTGGCTGCTGCTGGCTCGTCCCTCGGCTCTCGGCAGCTTCTTCGTCATCTTCCCGGGTTTCCTCCAGCTCTGCCGGCGACACGCTGCTGTCTCTCTCCTCGCTTTCCAGCCCTCCTGCGCTTCTCGGGGTGTCATCCGCCCAGGCTGGCTCTTCCGTCCCCAGAGCCCCCTCCGTGTCCTCTGCTGTCACCTCCCACTCCTCTGGAGGGGGCTTTTGGCTGCTGCCCTCATCCCTCCCACCCCAGCGCTCCTCTCCCGGCTCTGGCTGCTCCTCCTCCCGCGTCTCTTCCCCAAAGCCGGTTTCCTGCAGGTCCTCGGGCTCCTCCTGCCCCAGGGCTTCTGGTCCCGCAGCCTCTCCTGCCCCTGGGTCTTCTCCTCCCAGCGCCTCCCCGCTGGCCTCTCCCTTTTCTCCCTCACCTTCTTCTGCTCTGCCTGGGTCCTCCCCTCCCATGGCATCTTCCACAGCCCCCGACGAAGCCTCTTCTGCTGGGGTGGCCTCATGGATGCTCAAGGGCTGCTGCTCCAGGCACGGCTCCTGCTCCGGGCACGACTCCTGCCGCCTTTCCTCCCCTGCAGCCAGGTCCATCTCACACACGGGCATTTCCTGCTGCTCAAACTTTTCCTGCTCCCCATCAATGAAGTCCTCTTCCGGGTGACTTTCCATGGGCAAACCCGGGTGGCTTTCCACGGGGACAGCAAAAGCAGCTTCGATTTCTCTCTGCGGGGACTCCCCTTCTCCCGCATCCATCCCTTCGTCCTGGAAATCGCCATCGTCGGGTCCCCTCTCCTCCTCGTCCTCCGAGGGGTGTGATGCTTCTGTGCTTGGGGCATCCTCCTCATCCTCTGGCTCTTCCTGGCTGGCCCCAGTCTGGCCAGGGCCACTGGTGTCCTCTTCCTGGGCCACCACTTCTGGTCCCCCTGGGCTCAGCACAGCCGGCATCTCCTCCTCCCACACTCCCGGCTCTTCCGGACTCAGGGAAGCCGCCGCGCCGCAGGGATGCGATCCCGCACCCAGCCCCTGGAGCACGCCTTCCCCAGCCCTCTCCTCCTCTTTGGGGGCTTCGCCATCCCCGCCACCCTCCGAGGGGTCTTGCCCTTCCCCGGCCCCTCCGCGAGCCTCTATGGGGGGGACGGGGCTGGGGGGACGGGCGTCCGGGGGGGCCCACGCGGCGCCGAGCGGGGGCTCTTCTTTGGGCTGAGCATCGTCATTCATTTCCTTGAGAGCATCCTCCAGCGCCTCGCTGACCAGCCGGGCTGGGTACCGCAGGCTGCGGGTGGGCACCGCTCCCGGGGGCTCGGCGCCGGCATCGCGGGTCTCCGCCGCGGCTCCGGGCGCAGGATGCTCCTTCCCTTGGCTCATCTCACCCCCGTCTCCCCCTGGCCAGGCAGGACCCTCTCCTCCCGGGCTCCCCGGCTCCGGTGGCATGGGGCTGGGGGGGTCCAGGGAGAGAGAAGGGGCTTTGCCGGGCTGCGAGGGGCTCGGCGTGGGGCGGCCGGGGGCACCCGGCTCCTTGGCTTGCGGTGCCGTGGCATGGAGGACGGAGCCGATTTTCTGGAGCTCCCTGGGGCTCTGGATTTTGGGTGTCAGAGCGTCGCTTCGGGTTTTTGCCGGCTGCCCCCTCACCTCCGCCCGGGGGAAGACGGAGGGGCTGGTGCGGTGGTCCCGGGGCAGCAGCCGCCTGGCCTCGGCGCTCGCCGCCGCCAACTTGCTGCCCCCGCTCACCTCCAGCTTGAGATCTGCAACGAGCGAGGCGGGGAGCGCCGTCAGCTTGCCAAAAAGCCGCTCTCTGGGCTCCCCCCATCCCTCCCCGGCCGCCCGGGGTGGGGGCCTCTCGATGCCCGCTGCCCCCTCTCCTATTTTTAACCAGCCCCTTCCTGGCAAAGTGGGAAATTCCTCACTGGAGCTCAACTGATGCTCCGGCGCCGCGCGGGGACGATGCTCCGGCGCGGTCAGGTCTTGCTGCTGGGTTGGGGTTTGGGGGGGTGGACGGAGAAGTCGGGGGGGGGGAGAGCGTGGGTGCCAGGCTTTCCTTGGTGGTTTTTATTTGGAGGAAAACGAGAAACACTCGGCTTGTTACGACAAGCCCCGCGCTCCGGCTGGGCACGCGGCTGCCCTCCCGGCCTCCCCGTGAGGGGGAGGAATGGAAGAGAAGAGGCGAAGCGGCAGATAAGCCCTTATCTGCGCGGCGGCGGCGGTGGCGAGGCCCGTGCCAGGACACCCCCCCCCACCCCCCCCGCCGCTGCCCGCTGTTCGCACCTTCCTATCGCGGCCAGGAAAACGCTCGTGTCTATATTCAGCCTCATCCCCCCCCCCCACCCCGCCACCTCCGGCTACCCCCAGCACCCCCGGCCCCCAAGGGGGGGATGCGGTGGCCAGTGCTCCCTTACCTCGCAAGCCGTTGGCCAGTTTGTATTCCCCGGCTGGCATCTGCAAGCGGGTGCTCTCGGCTTCCAGCAGCGTCCTGCGAGGAGAAGGAGCGGGGTGGGTGCCGGGTGGGTGGGTGGGTGGGGGGGCGTCGTGGAGGGGGGGTGGGGGGGGATGCCTGCACCACAGTGAGCACCAAGCAGCTCCCCGTGCCCCCCCTCGCCCTCCGCCCCCAGCACACCCCGCAGGGCTACGGCGGATGCTTTGCAGGGAAACTGAGGCACGAAGGGGCTCCGGATGGTTTTGCTGCCGGTTCCATGCCCGTGGTGGGGGGGGACGGGACCGCGGGGGAGGGGTTGGGGGGGGGTGGGGGCGCGGAGCGGCCCCCCCTTGCTCCTGTCTCCCCTCCCATCCCCCTGTCCCCAGGATTAGTGTCCGCGCCGGGTGACATCATGCTCCGGCGGGGAGGCCCCTCGCCTGGGCTGGGGACAGCCCCTATTCTCATGCTAATTGTCCCCCCAGTCCCCTGGCAACCTGCCTTTGTCTGGGGCCATCTGGAAGGGCTGGAAGGGCTACACAAGACCCCCCTTGTGCCCGAGACCCCCCCCCCGGCTTGTACCCGAGACCCCCCTTCTTTTAGCCAAGACGCCCCCCTACCCTGCGCCCACCGCCGTTGCAGGGGTCGTCCCCAGCTCCCTGCGCGGGGGAAGTGGCTGGTCCCCAACCTGGTCCCCAACCTTGTCCCCAACCTTGTCCCCAGCCTTGTCCCCAGCGGGGACCTCACCTGTAGGTGGCCACTTCCAGGCTGAGGGACATCTTGAGGTGCATGAGCTGCTGCCGGTCCTCCAGCACCTGGGCGATCTGTCCCCGCAGGCTCTGCTTCTCCTGCTCCAGCGCCTCCATCGCCAGCTGCGGGGGGGGGGGACAACGATGGGACACATCAGGGACACCTCAGCCCTGCTGTCCCTGCCGGACATGGGACCGCGTTGGTGGCTCTTGTTTCCGCCCGGCGCCCCGTGGGATTCGGGGTGGGGTGGGGTGGGCTGGGGGGGGCTGAGGATGGGGAGTTGGGGGGGTGAGGAGAGGAGTGGGGTGAAAAGCGAGGGGGAGGCGGGTGCCGGAGGAGGGAGGAAGGGCCGGGGGGATTCGGGATTGCAGGACACCGGGCTGGGAAAGAAGCATCTTTTGGGTGAGTGACCAGGACGGTGGCACCCTCGGCTCCGTGACCAGTGACGGGGGCCGTGGCACCCTCGGCTCTGTGACCAGTGACCGGGGTGGTGGCACCCTCTGCTCCGTGACACCCTCGGCTCCGTGACACCCTCGGCTTCGTGACCAGTGACCGGGGCCGTGGCCCCCTCTGCTCTGTGATCGGTGGCCGTGGCCGGTCCCCGGACCTGGAAACAAAGAGGGACCCTTCCCCGGGGCGGCATCCGTGCCCTCCCCGGCATTTCCAGCCCCATATTTCCACCCCCCCCCGGGCTCCAACCCCCCCCTCCCTCCCGCAACCTCCCTCTGCTGAATTACTTTCGCAGCTGTTGGGTTGCAGCTGCAGCGAAGTCGGTCGGAGTTTAATTCCTCCCTGCGCCCCCCCCGCCCCGCTGCCTGCACCCAGACTTGGGGCTGGGGGGGGGTGGGGGGTGGGGGGCAGCAGGCGGGGGCTGCCGTCCCCCCGGGGGTCTCTGGATCCCATGGGGACGTGGAGCAGCATCCCCGGGCAGGGTGGTGGGGAAGGACCCGGCGTCTGGGTGCTGCTCCCCTGCAGCAGGGTGGCTCCGGGTCCCTGTTGCGAGGGGGAAAAGGGTGTCCCTGAGCCACCCCCCCGCCCCCCCCTGCCCTTCCTCCCACCCTCCCCAGCTTCCTCTCCATCTGCAGCTCATCCAGGGCCACCCTCCCTCCCTGCCCCGGGGTTTTCTCCCTCTGTCTTGCCCCCCTCCTACCCATCTCCCCCCTCCCTTTGTGGGCGGTGGGTGCCCTGAACACCCCCCCAGGCACCCCCAGCACCCCGCTCTCCCCCTCCCCAGGGGACCGGCTCCCCCCCACAACCGCCTTCACCCACCTGGAACTTCTCCGCCTCCCCGCGCTGCTCCTGCCACTGCCGGGCCAGGTTCTCCTCCAGCATCTCCTTCCGCGCTTTGAGCCCCACCAGGTCCTTCTCCAGGTGCTGGAGCTGCAGCTGGCTCTGCTGGTTGTCCTCCACCGCCTTCCAGAGGTTCTCCTTGGCCTGGCAGAGGGAACCTTCCAGCTGCGACACCTCCGTCTTGTAGGTCTCCACCGCCCCTTTCCAGATCTCCGAGAGCCTCTTGGAGTAGTCCTCCACCTCCACCGGCTGGAAAGCCACCGGAGCGCATCGGAAGCTCTCCAGGCTCTGCGAGAAGCTCGCGATCTCCTGGTCCAGCCCCGCTTTCTCCTCCTCGTGCACCTCCAGCAAGGCTTCCACCTCCTTCTCCAGCTGCACGGCTCTCTCCTTCAGCCAGATCTGCGCCCTCCTCTCCTCCTCCAGCTCCTTCCTGCTCAAGGAGAGCTGCTTCTTGGCTTCTTCTCGGGCCGCCTGCTCCTTCTGGCACCTGCTTTTCACCTGCTGGACCTCCTCGTAGAGGTTGTCCCTGGCCAGCTCAGCCGTGCACTTCTCCCTGAAGGCGTGATCCAGCGCGTTCCGCAGGGCTCGCAGCTCCTCCTCGTACTTGGCCCGCCACGAGTCGCCGGCGGGGCTGCCCTTGGCGCTCTGGATTTCGGCTCGCAGCACCTCGTTCTCCTCCTCCAGGAACTTGACGCGGGCCAGGTAGGCCTCCAGCCGCTTGTTGAGGTCCCACATCTGCAGGGACTCCTCGCCCAGGGCTCTCGCCCCAGCGAAACTTTCCGTGCTCAGCATCGGGGCTGCTGACGGAGGATGCCGGGGCTCAGATGCCGGCGTTGCCGGAGGATGCCGGAGGATGCCGGAGGCTCTGGAGAAGTGGGAAAGCACAGGGAGGGAAGTGAATGGCTGGGAGCGGAGGGGAGCGCAGCTATTCATACTCAGCCGGGCGAGTGGGAGGCCCCTGAGACCCGGGCGAGCAGCTGGGCTTAACTCTTCCGCAGCCGGGGCCGCTTCCAGCCCCACGTGGGCTCGACGCCGGATGGGATTTCCCAGCCCTGAGGAAGGGCAAAGTGTTTCTCTGCACTTCGGGAGGGTAGTTTGAGGACGTGGATCCTGCCCCCAACGTGGCTTGGCTGGGAAATCCACACACACACACACACACACACCCCCGGCAAAGCTGGAGCGCCATGTGGGGTGCTGTGGGGCTCGGCACGGAGGGCGGGGGGCTGTCCAAGGGCGGGTTGGCAGATGCCCGTCCTGGTGGGCTTGGCTGCGGGCATCCCTCCCCGGTGGTACGCTGGCCCCGTGCCACTCCGAAACCCTGGGGGCCACGGGAACCCAGACGGAGCCCTTGGAGGTTCTCCCAGTCTCGGGAGGGGTGATGGTGGCACTGGGGACACCCGGTGCCCCTCGGCGCCCAGGGCAGTTTTGGGCTCAGCACAAGCCGTGGCCTTGAATCCAGGCACGGGGGGATGGCGGGGGGCACTAAGGCGTCATCTCAGCCGACCCCCTTCCTCCCCCCCCGCCCCATCCTCGGGGTGCTGCATCCAGCTGCGCGCAGCTGCGATCCTCTCTCTTTCCAGATGTGCGGGGCGGCGGGAGCCCGAGGGGGGACTTTCACCCGCAGCCTCCGAAACTTGGCCAAGCGCCGGCTCAACATTTGGTTTCGTTCACAGCTTTCACCCGCGCGGCCGAGCCGTCATGGCCGGGGGGGGGAATGTGGGTTATGAATCGCTTCGCGGGGAGCGTTTGGGGATTATTATTTTTTATTTTTCTCTCTTTTTTTTTTCCCCCCTCCAGCTGCTTTAGAAGGGGGCGGGGGGAGGGCAGCGGGCTGGCAAGGTTTAAAAATCCAAACCGGGGAGGTTTCTGTGAACAAAAGAGGCAGGAAAACATCGTTTGGGGAGAGATTTGTTGCCAGCTTTTTCTCCCCGTCCTCCCTCTCCCGGAGGGATGGTGGTTTTCCCACGGCGGGGGGGGGGGGGGGCCGGGGGGGGGGGCTGTCCCCGCTCTGCCCTCCCCAGGGCAAGGAGGAGAAGGGTAAATGTCCCCTCCCGAGCCGTCGCCGGGGCCAGCTCCTCCGGAGAGACGAGCAACAGTCCCCTCTGCTGGCAAAGGCCACCCAAAACCACCCAGAGCCATCCCCCAGCTCCTTCCAGCTTTACACCATCCGGGAGCTGGCGGGGTCCCAGCGTTCCCCCCCAACCCCCCCCTCCTCCCCCCACCATCTGGGAGCAGCAATAAAAGGGTCCCTTTGGACCTTGGCACGGCAGGGAGCGGGTTTTGCCCGGACTCTGCCCCATCCCAGCGCCTGGTTGGGGGGAGTGGGGGGGTGGAGGGGGGTGGGGGGGGGACACCCCCGGCCTGGGGGTCCCCGAAGGCATCGGCTTCCCGGCTCATCTCCGGCCAGACATCCCGGCTGGCTCCCCGGCCCCGGCCCCGGCTCCGCTTCCCCGCTCGCAGCCGGGACTCAGCCGCCGCTCGGCGGCCCGGGGAGCGCCGGGGTCGCGTTAATCCACCGCCGGGTCCCCAGAGCTCCCGGCGGCGGGGTGATGGAGCCTTGCTGTGCGCCTTCCTCCTCCTCCTCCTCCTCCTCCTTCTTCACCCCCCTCCTCCTTCTTCATCCTCCTCTTCCTCCTTCACCCTCCTCCTCCTTCTTCATCCTCCTCTTCCTCCTTCACCCTCCTCCTCCTTCTTCATCCTCCTCTTCCTCCTTCACCCTCCTCCTCCTTCTTCATCCTCCTCTTCCTCCTTCACCCTCCTCCTCCTCCTTCACCCTCCTCCTCCTCCTTCACCCTCCTCCTCCTCCTTCTTCATCCTCCTCCTCCTCCTCCTTCATCATCCTCCTCCTCCTTCATCATCCTCCTGCTTCATCCTCCTCTTCCTCCTTCACCCCCCTCCTCCTTCTTCACCCTCCTCTTCCTCCTTCACCCTCCTCCTCCTTCTTCACCCTCCTCCTCCTTCTTCACCCTCCTCTTCCTCCTTCACCCCCCTTCTCCTTCTTCATCCTCCTCTTCCTCCTTCACCCCCCTCCTCCTTCTTCATCCTCCTCTTCCTCCTTCACCCTCCTCCTCCTTCTTCACCCTCCTCCTCCTCCTTCTTCACCCTCCTCCTCCTTCTTCATCCTCCTCTTCCTCCTTCATCCTCCTCCTCCTTCTTCACCCTCCTCCTCCTTCTTCACCCTCCTCCTCCTCCTTCTTGACCCTCCTCTTCCTCCTTCATCCTCCTCCTCCTCCTTCATCCTCCTCCTCCTCCTTCATCCTCCTCATCCTCCTTCACCCTCCTCCTTCTTCATCCTCCTCTTCCTCCTTCACCCTCCTCCTCCTTCTTCACCCCCCTCCTCCTCCTTCATCCTCCTCCTCCTTCATCCTCCTCATCCTCCTTCACCCTCCTCCTTCTTCATCCTCCTCTTCCTCCTTCACCCTCCTCCTCCTTCTTCACCCCCCTCCTCCTCCTTCATCCTCCTCCTCCTTCCTCCTCCTCCTCTTTCATCCTCCTCCTCCTTCTTCATCCTCCTCCTCCTTCTTCACCCTCCTCCTCCTCCTTCACCCTCCTCCTCCTCCTTCATCATCTTCCTCCTCCTTCACCCTCCTCCTTCTTCATCCTCCTCCTTCATCCTCCTCCTCCTTCTTCACCCTCCTCCTCCTCCTTCTTCACCCCCCTCCTCCTCCTCCTCCTCCTTCATCCTCCTCCTTCATCCTCCTCCTCCTTCATCCTCCTCCTCCTTCTTCATCCTCCTCCTTCATCCTCCTCCTCCTTCTTCACCCTCCTCCTCCTCCTTCTTCACCCCCCTCCTCCTCCTCCTCCTCCTTCATCCTCCTCCTTCATCCTCCTCCTCCTTCATCCTCCTCCTCCTTCTTCATCCTCCTCCTCCATCCTCCTCCTCCTTCACCCTCCTCCTCCTCCTTCATTCTCCTCCTCCTCCTCCTTTCCATAGCGGACCCACTCCGGAGCCGGCCGTCCCCGCTGCCTGGCTGCTCGGCTGTTCCACCAGCTCCCAGTTTCCTCCTCCCGTTGGGTGCCCGTGGGGTGACTGGGTGCCCCAGGGCTGCCCAAGGGCCACCAGCCCCCAATATTGGTGTCTGCCGCAAGGCGGCCCTCGGTGCCTGCGGCTACGTCGGGAAGCGCCAGGGGATGGAGGTTTGCTTCCTCCCTGGCCTTGCTCCCCTCTTCCTCCTCATCCCTTTGCTTTGCCTTTCCCCACTGTCTCCCAGTCCCCGCTCCCTCAGCCAGTGCCGGGGCTCGCTGGGACAGCCCAAATCCTGCAGGGAGGACTGGGCATCCCCAGGGGGACAGAGGGATCACAGCACTTCCCTGCCTGGGGGAGGCTGGGGGCAGAGCTGGGGGGGCACCCCGGGGTGGGGGGGTCTGTGTATCCCTTCCTTCTGCAGGGTGCTGGGGGTTGGGAGTCACTTGGGATGGGGACACCTGTGTCCCTGGGGGATGCTCAGGGTCAGGAGCCACCTGAGGTAGGGACATCCGCATCCATGGGGGATATTTAGGGTCAGAACCTCCTGGGATGGGGACGTCTGTGTCCCTGGGGGATATTTGGGGTCAGGAATCTCGGGAAGTAGGGACATTCATGTTCCTGAGGGATGCTTGGGGTCAGAACCTCCTGGGATGGGGATATCTGTATCCCTGGGGGATGCTCGGAGGCAGGAACCTCTCAGGAGAGGGATGTCTGTGTCCCTGGGGGATTCTTGGGTTTGAGACCCACCCTGGGGTGGGGACCTCTGTGTCCCTGGGGCACGTTTGAGGTCAGGAACCACCCAAGGTAGGGACATCCGTGTCCCTGGTGGATGCTCAGAGTCAGGAGTATTTCAGGAGAGGGATGTATCCCTGGGGGATGCTCAGGGTCAGGAGCCACCTGAGGTAGGGACATCCATGTCCCAGAGGGATGCTTGGGGTCAGAACCTCCTGGGATGGGGATGTCTGTGTCCCTGGGGGATGCTCAGGGTCAGGATCCACCGGGGTGGGGACATCCATATCCCTGGGGGATGCTCAGAGTCAAGGACGTCTCAGGAGAGGGATGTCCGTGTCCCTGGGGGATGCTTGGGGTCAGGAGCCACCTGAGGTACGTACATCCATATCCCTGAGGGATGCTCGGGGTCAGAACCTCCTGGGATGGGGATATCTGTGTCCCTGGGGGATGCTCGGAGGCAGGAACCTCTCAGGAGAGGGATGTCTGTGTCCCTGGGGGATTCTTGGGTTTGAGACCCACCCTGGGGTGGGGACCTCTGTGTCCCTGGGGCACGTTTGAGGTCAGGAACCACCCCAGGTAGGGACATCTGTGTCCCTGGGGGATGCTCAGGGTCAGGAGCCACCTGAGGTAGGGACATCCATGTCCCGGAGGGATACTCGGGGTCAGAACCTCCTGGGATGGGGATGTTTGTGCCCCTGAGGGATGCTCAGAGTCAGGATCCACCCGGGGGGTGGGGACATCAATGTCCCTGGTGGATGCTCAGAGTCAGGAACCTCTCAGGAGAGGGACGTCTGTGTCCCTGGGGGGTGCTGGGGGTTGAGACCCCCCCCGGGGCGGGGACCTCTGTGTCCCTGGGGGCTGTTTGAGGTCAGGAACCACCCAAGGTAGGGATATCTGCGTCCCTGGGGGATACTGGGGGTCAGAACCCTATGGGATGGGGATGTCTGTGTCCCTGGAGATGCTCGGGGTCAGGATCCCCTGAAATGGGGATGTCTGTGTCCCTGGGGGAAGTTTGGGGTCAGGAACCACCTGGGTTGGGGACATCCATGCCCCTGGGGGATACTTGGGGTCAGAACCCCATAGGATGGGGATATCTGTGTCCATGGGAGATGCTCAGGGTCAGCATCCACCCGGGATGGGGACCCCCATGTCCCTGGGGGATGCTCAGGGTCAGAAACCCATGGGATGGGGACCCCCATGTCCCTGGGGGATGCTCAGGGTCAGGATCCACACAAGGTGGGGACATCCACGTCCCTGGGGGATGCTTGGGGTCAGGATCCCCTGGGATGGGGACATCTGTGCCCCCCCCGTCCCCACGGAGTGCTCGAGGGTGGTGGTTCGGCAGCAGCAGGGGTTTGTGGGGGTGGCAGGTTTGGGGGTGATGCAGCCCCGCACCCCCCGGCAGCGCGTGCCACCCCAGGGTGGGGGCCTGGCAGGGTGACGGCAAGCTTGGCACGGGGGGGTTCGTGGCAGGCGCTGCTACGTGGCTTCGAGCAGGGCTGGAGGGGAAGGAGGAAGAGGAGGAGGAGGAGGAGGAGGAGGAGGAGGAGGAGGAGGAGGAGGAGGAAGCACAGCTGGGCACTGGGGCCCTTCCAGCCTGGCCGCAGCTGGGGGCTGCCGGGGGCTGCTGTTGTTGGACAAGGTCCCCCTGGGGCCCGACCCCTTCCCATGCCCTTGGCTGGTGCGGGTGGGAGTGGGGCAATGGGAAGGGCTGGGAGGTCCCCGAGGTCTCTGGGGCTGCAGGCCGGGATGGGGATTCTCTGATGGCTAATAAGGGTTGTGCCCTGCCGCTCCTCTCCCTCCTCCCCTGCCCCCTGCCGGGAGCTGGATGTGCCAAGGGCTTTGTCCCACCGATGTCACCAGCCAGGAGGGACCAGAAACTGGGAAGGCACAGGGAGAGTGGCAGCCCTGGAAGATCCGCTCTGAAAACCCGAAACCCCGGCAGCCGGGATGGGAACATTTGTTCCCAATTAAGCTGGGGGACGCTCCTTGCTGAGCAGGCACTTTGCGCTTCCCCCGGCCCCGAGCCTTTCGCCGCAAAAGTGCAGGATGTGACCTCATGGGTCGGGATTAGGGGCCGGGGGGGGCAGAAGATGGGGCAGCCTATGGATTTCACCCCTGCTTGTCCCGGTGGCCATCCGTCCCGGTGGCCATCCGTCCCGGTCCCGCACGGCGAGGCGGCTGCCTGGAGGGCAGAGCGTTGCGGTGTGAATGCACCGCTAACGAGACCGTCTCCGCCGCCCGTAATTATTTCCCAGGGCGACGAATGATTAATTCTGCTCAGGAGCCTGCGGCTTTCTGCAAACTCACCCGAGCAATTATCTGGCAGGCGCCGCGCCGGCCCCCCCCCCCTTCCCGGCCGGAGGATGCTCCGTGCCAGAGAAAGTTGGAGCGAGATCTGGATTAAAAAAAAATCCCCGGGTGCTGCCCTTCTCCCCAGGGGCTCGGCTCCGCAAATGAGGGTCCCCAGCTGCACCCCGGCCCCCACCAGGGCACCCCTACATCCCCCCCAGGGGCAATCTGCAAGCCGTCAGACCTAAAGATATATTAATTATCCTGGGGTAGTTATCCCGTGAGGTAGATGCAGGTGGGTAAACTGAGGCACGGCGCGCCCTCTCGGCGGGACCAAGGTCGGCTGGGGGTGTGGGGCCGAGAGGTCGGGTCTGGCTGCTCCTACCACCCTTTGGGGGCTGGCGAAGCCCCCGGGTCCCTTCAGCCCCCCCCCCCCGGACCTTGCTGCAAAGGGGGTTTTGCATGACAAAGCCTCCGCTGGCTACCGGGACCCCCCCCACTCCGTGGCCACCTCCCAATCCAGCTGAAGCTGCCAAATATCAGAAATAAGCACCCAAAGGTCATTCCTGTGCCGTGGAGTGGGGGGGACGGGACACCCCCCCCCCCACCCCCGCCTTCTCCGGCCGGGTTTTGGGGGATCCGGCGCCGGCTGCTTCCCCCAGTTCTGCTGCACTGGGATAAATAACGTGCCCAAGTCGAGCATCCTCCTCTCCCTGCGCTCGGCATCCCGTGCTGGGTTTGCCAGCTGCCAGGAGGGAGGGAAGGGGAGGGACGAAGCGCCTTGCCAACACGGTAATAATTTTTTTTTTTTTCCTCCCCCCCCCCCTCCTTAATTAGGGGAAGGAATAAATATAAAAGGAGGAGGGAAAGGGGAAGGGAAAGGAAGAAAAAAAAAAAAAAAAAAAAAAAGGAGCCGAGGACACGGACACACACACAGAAGACTCCTCTTTTCTCGCTGCCTGCACTTATGCCTGGCGGAGCTGGTTCCCAGCCGTCCTGCCAACCTGCTGCCGGCCGCTGCCTGCGCTGCCCCCCAGGAGCCGCAGCTCAGCCCCACACCGGGGGCCCGGGGAAAGGGACTCCCCCCGGCCGCAAAGAAGGACCACCGAGGGGCCGCCGCCGAGCAAGGTGAGAGGCGGGGGAAAGCGTCGGGCTCGGCCCGGGGTCAAGCCGCCGTACTGCGCTATTTCACGGCAAGAGCTCGTTTCACCTCCGCGCCGGCGGAAAGTAAAGCGGGGAGCTGAGCCGGCGTGGGGGTGCCCACGGTTTTCCCCGCGGGATGCAGGGATGGGGTGGGGGGGGAAACCGCAGGGCATCCTCCTGCCCTGCAGCGGAGGATGCTGGAAGCTGCTGGTCGTCCCCCCCCCTCCCCCCAAAATGTCCCGCTTCGGGGAGGTTTGTCCTTGTCACCGACACCCCCCCCCCCTCCCCCGGGAGCACAGCATCGCGCCGCAAGTATTTTTTTTTTTTTTTTTTTTTTTTGATGGATCAGCTTGTACCGGCGCTGGCTCTGCAGCCCTGGAGGCAGAGCGGGGACCGAAGTGTGTGGGGGGGTGGGGGGTGTTTCTTGCGAAGTTGGATGGAAAAAAGGACTTTGGTGCTGCCCGGCCGCCGCAGTCTGGAGCCCAGCCCGTCTCCCTGCCCCGCCGGGCTCGAAGGCTTTGGGGAAAAGGGGGATTTTTGGGGCTGTTTCAGCAGCCGCTCCCATGGAACCCTCATTTTGGGAGAGCTGCCGGAGCGGCTGCGGTGTCCCGTCACGGGAGGGGGGGGGCTCCCCGTCCGTCCTGCGGAGGCTCTGGACGGGTCCTTGCCCCAAGGAGGCTGCAGTCAGGGTAGCAGTGGGAAGGGAAACTGAGGCACGGAGCTGGGCAGGGGCTCGCACAGAGAGCCCGGGGTCCGGCTCCCCCCTCTCCTGCCCCCGCTGCGCTCCGTGGGGAGGGTTTCAGGGTCGCGGAGGGGCTGGGGCAGAGCCCAGGGTGGGGGGTGTCTGTGGGGCACTGCCGGATCTCCCCGTCCTCCCCCCGCTCTCTCGGCTCTGACAGTGTCCCAGTGCGGGGACAGGCCGGGGGAAAACAGAATAATTTGGGGGGGGCTTTTCAAGGCTTTTCCCCACCGAGCAGCCCCAGCTTGAACCCCAAGTCCCCTGTAGGGTGCCCCGGGCTGGGGTAATTTGCTGCAAACCCCTTCCCCCCCGCCCCAGCTAGACCATTTTGTCCCCGGGACTAGGGGGCTGCCCTTGAGGATACTCCCCCCACCCCCCACCCCGAGGACCGCTTTTGGCCGCGGCCGCCTCCTCTCCCATCACCGACTTGTCCCGTCCCAACCCAGAACCTGTTGCTCTTCCTTTCGGCTGCTGGAGGGGTGGGAAAAGCTCCCTCTGCCCCAGCCCGGACCCTTTTCCAGCTGCTGGGGGGGGGGGGAAACCGCAGCAGCTGGATGCTTTAAGGGCTGTTTTTCATGGGATGGGTTTAGACGGGGGAAACTGGGAGCTCGGATCTTTCCTCGGGGCGCTGGGATCTTGTGCTGGGAGCGAGGAGCTGCCAGTCCGCTGGGGGCGGGGGTGTGTGTGTGTGTGTGTGCAGAGGGGCTGGGGAGCCCCGGTTTAGCGGGTCCCACCTGAGCAGCGGTGCCGAAATCTGGGACACCCCCCCCACACACACCCCGCCCCATCCTCCACACTTCTGCCCCACCCCGTGCCTCAGTTTCCCCACTGGGAAAGGTTGGGATGGGGGTGCAAACCTTCGCGCCCGCGTGCGACACGCTCACCCATGGTCCCTGGGGGGGGTCCCCAAGGGGTCTGCTGCCACCCCCACCCCTCCCTGCGGGACTCTGTCTCTCCAGGGACCCCCCCCGGGCTCCCCTGGACCCCCTGCTGTGGGGGGGGGACGACACATCGCGGCAATCCCAGCCCTGCAACAAGGAGCCCCTTTTTCCCTGCTGTGTTGGGGGGGGGTGTTCTGGCAGCCGCAGGGACCCCCCCGTTGTCCCCACCTGCTTCCGGACTTTTAAGCTCTGCCAGCAGCTGGTGCCAAGAGGCTGCCGGGCGCTTCCCGCTGCATCCCCCCTCCACCCCCCCACCCCCCGCCATCCCAGGGGACCCACCGTGTCCCCCGGCCCTGCCCCGCTCCGGGGACCCCTCCGGGCACGGCTGTACCCCCGGGATGGGGATGCATCCTGGACGCAGGGAAGGAGGTGGGGCGGGGGGGTGGTGGTGGTGGTGGGGGGACGGGATGGGACGGGACACACGGATACAGGGACAGCCACGTGCGTGCCGTGCGTGGATGGGGACATGGGTGCGTCCGGCTGGCCGGGGTGTCCGAAGTCCTTTGCCAGTGGGGACGGGGTTGTCCGCTTGCGCCTGGAGCGGGGCCAGCCTCTGCCCGTGGCTGCTGACTCATTCTGCAGCTGAGCATCCCTGGAAAGCCACCGCTCCGCTGCCTGGCCCCCCCCGCCCCCCCCCCCCCCCCGCACTGCTCCCTCGTCGTCGTCCCCCCCCGCCCCCGTGCTCGCTGCGGGCTGGCAGGGCACCTTGTAAGCCGGGATGAGGGATCGTCACATGGAGGGGACAAGGGGACCCTTGGAGGAGAAAGCCCCTCTCCGGAGATGGGAAGGGATCGGGCCCCCGGCTGTGTGTGTGTGTGTGTCCCCCCCGCCTTCCAGCATCGCCCTGGACCAGGCGCCGCAGCCCCGGGTTGGAGGAGCCGCCTCCGAAAGCGGGGCCGAGCTCAGGGGAGAAAGAATCATCGCTCCCGGCCCAAAAATAGACTTCAGCTCCATTTTCCACCTGGTTTCCCACGGAAATGGAGGTGACCCGGCCCCGCCGTGTGCGTGTCCCTGTCACGGTCCGTCCCCGGCACCTCCGAGGTTTTGGAGACGATTGAGCCCCACGAGCCACCACCTTTTCCCCCTCTCCGAGCTTTTTGGCCACCGTCCCCTAGCCCTGCTCCCAGCTTTCCCCTTCTGATGTGTGGGCTGAAGATTTTTCCGTTTGTGGCAAATAGGAGAAAAAAAAAAATTAAAAAAAAAAATCAAAGAAAAGCCCCAAAAATCCAACCCCAAAGCCCAAACATGACGTCTGAGAGTCTCTTGCCATCACGGGACTCCAGGACCTCAGAGCATCACCCACGGGCAGGGTGAAACTGGGTTTGACCCTCTCCGTGTCCCATTCCCAGTGCTGGCACACTGGTCCCAGGCCGGGAGGGGAGCGGAGGGGGGGGGGTGGGGGGCACGGGAGGGGAGCAGGAGCCGCTCACCCCAGTTTGCCCCGTTCCCGCGGAGTTTTATCGCTCGAATTTCCTCCCCGGGGCTTGGCGGCTGCCGCCGGCCGCGGCTCACGCCACCGCGGCGCCTTGGGAACGGGAAGAAAAGGCGCCCGCGACAAAAGCCTTCCTCGCTTGGCCGGCCGGGGGCGGGGGGGGGACGACAAGGCAGCCAGCCCCCGAGCTGGACCCCGGCCACGGCCGCCGCGCAGGAGGGTTTTGTCCCCCGGTCCGGAGCCGTGGGGCTGAATCCAAATGATGCGGCGGGAGCAGAGAGAGCCCCTGGCTCAGGGTTGGCACCGCCGGCCGGGTCCTGGGCGACTGGGCTCTGGCTGCTGCTGGGGAGCGGGGGTGGGGTGGGGTGGGGTGGGGGGGGTGCGTGGTCTGCATGTGATGGTCAACGTCCATGGTGCATGGTGCCAGGGGCTGTGCATCCATGGTGCATGGTGCCAGGGGCTGTACATCCATGGTGCCAGGGGCTGTGCATCCATGGTGCATGGTGCCAGGGGCTGTAGGTCCACAGTGCTTGGTGCCGGGGGCTGTGCATCCATGGTGCATGGTGCCAGGGGCTGTACATCCATGGTGCCAGGGGCTGTACATCCATGGTGTGTGGTGCCGGGAGCTGTAGGTCCACAGTGCTTGGTGCCAGGGGCTGTACATCCATGGTGTCAGGGGCTGTACATCCATGGTGCGTGGTGCCAGGGGCTGTAGGTCCACAGTGCTTGGTGCCGGGGGCTGTGCATCCATGGTGCATGGTGCCAGGGGCTGTACATCCATGGTGTGTGGTGCTGGGAGCTGTAGGTCCACAGTGCTTGGTGCCAGGGGCTGTACATCCATGGTGCCAGGGGCTGTGCATCCATGGTGCGTGGTGCCAGGGGCTGTATGTCCATGGTGTGTGGTGCTGGGGGCTGTAGGTCCACAGTGCTTGGTGCCAGGGGCTGTGCATCCATGGTGCATGGTGCCGGGGGCTGTTCATCCATGGTGCGTAGTGCCAGGGGCTGTAGGTCCACAGTGCTTGGTGCCAGGGCCTGTATCTCCATGGTGCCAGAGACTGTATGTCCACGGTGCGTGGTGCCAGGGGCTGTGCATCCATGGTGCATGGTGCCAGGGGCTGTATGTCCATGGTGTGTGGTGCTGGGGACTGTAGGTCCACAGTGCATGGTGCCAGGGGCTGTGCATCCATGGTGCCAGAGGCTGTATGTCCATGGTGCGTGGTGCCAGGGGCTGTACATGCATGGTGTGTGGTGCCAGGAGCTGTTATGTCCATGCTGCATGGTGCTAGGGCTGTACATCCATGGCGTGTGGCTCTGTGTCCGTGGTGTGTGGTTCTAGGGGCTGTAGATCCATGGTGCCTGGTAGTAGGGGCTGTATGTCCATGGTATATGGTCCCGGAGGCTGCACATCCATGGTGCCAGGGGCTGTACCTCCATGGTGTGTGGCTCTGTGTCCAAAGTGCATGGTACTAGGGGCTGTGCATCCATGGTGCCAGGGGCTGTAGGTCCATGGTACATGGTGCCAGGGGCTGTACATCCATGGTGCTTGATGCCAGGCATTGTATCTGCATGGCAGGTGGCTCTATGTCCATGGTGTGTGGCTGTAGGGGCTGTGTATCCATGGCGCATGGTGCTAGGGGCTGTGCATGCATGGTGCACGGTGTCAGGGGCTGTATCTCCGTGGTGCTTGGTGCCAGGGGCTGTATGTCCATGGTGTGTGGTTGTAGGGGCTGTGCATCCATGGTGCATGGTGCCAGGGGCTGTAGGTCCACAGTACATGGTTACAGGGGCTGTACGTCCATGGTGCTTGGTGCCAGGGGCTGTATCTGCATGGTAGGTGGCTCTACATCCATGGTGTGTGGTTGTAGGGTCTGTGCATGCATGGTGCATGGTGCCAGGGGCTGTACGTCCATGGTATATGGTGCTAGGGGCCGTACATCCATGGTGCCAGGGGCTGTGCATCCATGGTGCGTGGTTCTAGGGGCTGTACATCCATGGTGTGTAGTTCTAGGGGCTCTAAGTCCATGGTGCATGATGCCAGGGCCTGTATCTCCATGGTGCATGGTGCCAGGGGCTGTATCTCCATGGTGCATGGTGCCAGGGGCTGTACGTCCATGGTGCATGGTGCCAGAGGCTGGATTTCAATGGTGCATGGTGCCAGAAGCTGTGCATGCATGGTGCATGGTGCTAGGGATGTATCTCCATGGTGTGCGGCTCTGTGTCCATGATGCGTGGTTCTAGAGGTTGTACGTCCATGGTGCGTGGTGCCAGGGGCTGTCCATCCATGGTGCGTGGTGCCAGGGGCTGTATGTCCATGGTGTGTGGTTCTAGGGGCTGTCCATCCACGGTGCGTGGTGCCAGGGGCTGTAATCACACCCTCTCCCTGGCACATTGGTCCCACGGGTAAACTCAGGGAGCACCGTTCGCGAGGGGGATGGGGGCGACGGGGACAGCCTCCTGGCAGCTTGGCCCCGGCAGCCAGCGTCCTGGCCCAGAGCGCGCCGCGGAGGTGCCAAATCCACTCCCGTGGCCGCCGAAATCAATGCAGCGCAAAGAGCTCATCAATTCCAAAGCTGCTCCGAGTCTCAGGGTCGCCGTGCTCCCGTCCTGCTGCATCCTCAGGGAACCGTGCGGTGCATCCCCGGTACGGGGGAGGGGGCTGAGGAAACCCCCAACCTCTGCAGAGGGGTGAGGGGTTATTGGGGCTGTGCCCCCTTGCACCATGCAGGGACATCTCCCCGCATCCCCATCCTCCTCTCCGGATGGCCCTGTGGGCAACCGGAGCCCCTCCGCGACATGCCCGGCGTCCCCAGCGGGTCCCCCCAGGGTAGTGGTGGTGGTGGGGAGGGGGGGGGCAGTGCTAGCCACTGGGCTCTCCTTTCAGCGCCGGCCCCCAGCCCGCCGAGGAGAGCCCTTTGTGCCAGGCAGCCCTGAGAGAGGCCTGGGACATAATGGCCGCTTTGCTCGGCCCCGGTTTTCCCAGCCCGCGCGCGGGGAACCTCCGGCGTGAGCTGCATGGCAAAGAGAAGCCCTCCTGCTCCTTCCCTCCCCCTCCGCCCCCGCTTTGTGTCGTGTGTGTGTGTGTGTGTGTGTGTGTGTGTGTCCCACTACTCCCCGCCGCCTCGCTGACCTCAACCCCCACACGTGCACGAGCGCACGCACACGCGTGTGCGCGGCCTCACGCCTGCACGCCGCGATGGGCCGGGGGGGGGTGGGGGGCAGCAACGGCGCCACACACGTGCCCTTCTCGCCCGCCCTCGACGCCTCTATCCCTGCCCACCCCCAGCCACGAAAGCCCCCTCGGTCTGAGGTTTCGCCCCCCCCCGGCCCTGCCATCGCCTCCCTCCCCGCCGGGGCCAGCGTTTGGGCTCAGACTTTCCATGCCGCCGGGGCCACGCTGGGCTCCCATGTCCCAAGGGGGACCCGGATTCCCGGGAAGGGTGGGGGGGGGCTGGATGGGACCCAGTGGCGTCCAGCTGATAGTCCCGGTTGCTGGTGCTTTCTCCTTCCTCCCGTTATCCAGGGCACGTTTCCTTCTCTTCCCGCTCCTCTGCGCCACCCAAGGGTCCCGGTTACCCCGCAGCCGTGCCAGTGCCGCCCTCTCCGTCTGTGCCCCGATGCGCCACCCCATCCCAGCGCACACGGGGGTGTCTCCCCGGCCTCTCCCCCTCCTGCGGCGAAGGGCTATTTTTGATGCCCCTCTGGATTTTAAGCGCGGCTGGTGGTTTTTCCTCCCTCTTCGCAGGGCAGAGGATGGCCTCAGCCCTCCGGCTGCTGCTGCTCTGGGCGTTTGCCCCCACGGTGGTCCCGGAGGTGTTTGGCCCCGGAGATGGCACAGGTAACTCGGCATCATCGCCCGCATCCGCCGTGGATGCCCTGCGGCGGGGGGCTGGGGCAGGGGTTGGGGGGCAGGGGGGACACCCCACGCGGGTCCCGCTCACGGCTCCTCTCTTCTCCCACCCAGAGGACCTCAAGGCCCTGCAGGTCTCCATCCCACGCCACCCAGCCCTGGACGCCGTGCTGGCGGGCGACATCACCATCCCCTGCCTCATCACCTACCTCGGCCCCCAGCCCACCGCCGGCACGGCCGGCCGCCGGGCCGTGCTGGGGACCCCCCGCGTCAAGTGGACCTTCATCTCTGAGGGCAAGGAGGTGGAAATCTTGGTAGCCCGGGGGGACAGGGTGAAGGTGAGCGAGGACTATCGCCTCCGCGCCTCCCTGCCCATCTTCCACCGGCGCTACACCAACGCCTCGCTGCTGCTCACCGAGCTGCGGCCCAACGACTCGGGCATCTACCGCTGCGACGTGCAGCACGGCATCGAGGACGGCCACGACATCCTCCACCTCAAAGTCAAAGGTACCTCCCGCTGGGGAGCGGTGGGATTCGGGTCTTGGAGGCAGGGGGGGGAGGTTTGCGGAGGTCCACCCACCCCAGGTGCCTTCTCCTGGCTCAGCAAACCCCCTCCTGCACCCACCCTTATGGGTGGGGGGCTGCCCAAAGGGGTACCCAGGTTCAGATGCACCCCATATGGGTGGGGGGCTGCTGGAAAGGGGCAGCCAGCTGGAGACACACCCGTATGGGTGGGGGGGCTGCTGCAAAGATGCACTCTTGTGGGTGGGGGGCCGCCGGAAAGGTGCACCTGGGTGGAGATATGCCAGTATGGGTGGGGGGCTGCCCAAAGGGGCACCCGGGTTCAGATGCACCCCTTATGGGTGGGGGGGCTGCTGGAAAGATGCACCTTGTGGGGTGGGGGGGCTGCTGGAAAGGGGCACCTGGCTGGAGTTGCACCCATATGGGTGGGGGGGCTGCTGCAAAGACGCACCCTACGGGTTGGGGGGCTGCTGGAAAGGGGCACCCAGGTGCAGATGCACCCTTATGGGTGGGGGGCCGCTGGAAAGGTGCACCTGGGTGGAGATGTGCCCGTATGGGTGTGGGGGGGGCTGCCCAAAGGTGCACCCAAGTGGAGATGCGCCTATGTGGGAGGGGGGCTGCTGGAAAGGTGCACCCAGGTGCAGGTGGACCCATATGGGTGGGGGCTGCCCAAGGGGGCGCATATGGGTGCAGATGTACCTGTATGGGTGGGGGGGCTGCTGCAAAGATGCACCCTTATGGGTGGGGGGCTGCCGAAAGGAGGACCCGGGTTCAGATGCACCCCATATGGGGTGGGGGGGCTGCTGGAAAGATGTACCTGTATGGGTGGGGGGGCTGCCCAAAGGGGCACCTGGGTTCAGATGCATCCTTATGGGTGGGGGGGCTGCTGGAAAGGTGCACCCAGGTGCAGACACACCCTTATGGGTGGGGGGGCTGCTGCAACGATGCACCCTTACGGGTGGGGGGCTGCCCAAAGGGGCGCCCTGGTTCAGATGCACCCTTATGGGTGGGGGGGCTGCTGCAAAGGTGTACCTGTACGGGTGGGGGGGGGCTGCTGAAAAAGGGCACCCAGGTGCAGATGTACCCATATGGGTGGGGGGGCTACTGGAAAGGGGCACCCAGGTGGAGACGCACCCGTATGGGTGGGGGGGCTGCTGCAAAGATCCACTCATGTGCGTGGGGGGGGCTGCTGGAAAGGGCCACCTGGGTGCAGATGCACCCGTATGGGTATGGGGGGGGGGGGCTGCTGGAAGTGCGCACCCGGGCGGAGATATGCCCATAGGGGTGGGGGGGCTACGGCAAAGATCCACTCGTGTGGGGGGGGGCTGCCCAAAGGGGCACCCGGGTGCAGATGCACCCATGCGGGTGGGGGCTGCCGTGAAGCCCCTTGCCCGTGCCCGCGTCCCACCTCCCTTACCCCCCTCCCCGTCCCGCAGGGGTGGTGTTTCACTACCGGGAGGGTTCCATGCGCTACGCCTACACCTTCGCCGAGGCGCGGGAAGCTTGTGCCAGGATCGGCGCCCGCATCGCCACCCCCGAGCAGCTCTACGCCGCGTACCTGGGCGGCTACGAGCAGTGCGACGCCGGCTGGATCGCCGACCAGACCGTCAGGTGGGCATCGCCGGCACCCCCACATCGCTACCCACCTCCCCCCCCCACCTCCAACCACCCCCCACCCCGGCGAGCCTCCAGCCCTCCCCTCTCCTCTCCCCCCCCCCCCCAGGTACCCCATCCACACGCCCCGCGAGGCCTGTTACGGAGACATGAACGGCTTCCCCGGCGTGAGGAACTACGGCGTGGTGGACCCGGGGGACATGTACGATGTGTACTGCTATGCCGAGGACCTCCCAGGTGCCTGCGGTGCCACCAGCCCTGTCCTACGACCCCCACCCCCCTGCCCCCCAACTTCTGTGGCCGCGCTAACTCGCCCCCGTAACCCATTTAAACCCCCCCCGCTCCATGAAAAAGCCGCTTGGAAACCTCTGCTCTGCAAAGCTTTGGGCGCTCTGGTGCAGGCGAACGCGGGGACTCGCTGTGCTGCTCCCCAAAACGTCTCTAGTTTGGTTTTTGCGGGGTGTGGGGCTCCCCCGCGGCCCCCCCCCGGTGCCCATCCCTGGCCTCAGGGCTGGGGGATGCCGGGAGTGATCCACCCTGGGGTGTCAGCACGCCGTGGTGTTTTGGGCTTTGGGGATGCTCACACTGGGCTTTGCACTTGCTGGGGTGCTCCTCGTCCCACGGCTCGGGGACGTCCCGCTCGGCCTGGGGTGTGGAGGTGGCCGGGGACGCCCTTTGGGCCCCGGTGGGGGGGCTGCGGCTGCCGTGGGGCTGGCTGGGGGGTTGCCGGGCGGGCGGCAGGGATGCGGCGCAGGATGCTGGTGCGCGGGGCGCGACGCGCCGGGACGGGGAGAGCGTGCGGTCGTGGGGGACCCCCCACCCCCCCCACCCCAGCCCTTCTCGGCACGAAGCCCCACCATGGCGTCCCCTGGGCTTGCGGGTGCCTTAAAAATGTCCCCTACGTGGACTTGCGCCTGCGCAGGGCACGGACTTGCTCCTCTGCCCCACTTTTATGGATGCCAGGTTGGACGGGGCTCGGAGCAACCTGGGCTATGGTTTTTTTCTCTGCCTGGAGCCGGTTTTCCGCAGGACGTGCAGAAGGGGCTCCCCCCTAAAAGGGGCTCCGGGAAAGCTGGGGAGGGACTCTGGAGCAGGGAGGGGAGCCACGGGACGTTGGGAATGGGTTGAAACCAAAAGAGGGGAGATTGAGATGAGATGTGGGGAAGAAATTCCTTCTTCCGAGGGCGGTGAGCCCCTGGCGCAGGTTGCCCAGAGAAGCTGTGGCTGCCCCATCCCTGGAGGGGTTCAAGGCCGGGTTGGACGGGGCTTGGAGCCACCTGGGCTGGTGGGAGGTGGCCCTGCCCAGGGCAGGTGGGGGGTGGGACGGGATGGTTTTTTTTACAGTCCCTTCCCACCCAAAACCATTCCGCGATTCTATGCCTTAAAGTCTCAGCTCCCGTTTCCGAGGGCAGGAATCCCGCACGGCACAGGAGCCAGGGCAGGGAGGCAGCAGGTCCCCTCCAGCCCCCCCGTGTCTCCCCCCCTCCCCTACGGCGAGGACCACGCCGGAGGTCCCCATCCCCACACCATCTCCTGGGAGTGGGGGGGGGCACAAAGAGGAGGCGAACCCCCCCCTGCCCCGGCGCTGATATTTCCCCCCCCCCCCCCGCCCCCTGCCCCCGCCTCCGTCTCCTTCCTCTCTCCGCAGGGGAGATCTTTTTGGAGACGTCCCCAGAGAAATTCACGCTGGAGGAGGCGGCGGTGCGGTGCCGGGCGTTGGGAGCCGAGCTGGCGAGGCCGGGGCAGCTGTACGCGGCGTGGAGCGGGGGGCTGGACGCCTGCAGCCCCGGTTGGCTGGCGGACGGCAGCGTCCGGTACCCCATCGTCACCCCCCGGGAACGCTGCGGGGGGGCCCTGCCGGGCGTCAAAACCATCTTCCTCTTCCGCAACCAGACGGGATTCCCCGACGCCCAGAGCAGATACGATGCTTATTGCTTTCGAGGTAATACGAAAAAAAAAAAAAAAAAAAAAAAAAATTGGAAAAAAAAAAAAAAAGGGCACCCACCCCCCTCACCCCCCCACCCCACCCCCCCCCCGCCTCGAAAAAGGGCACCCCCCCCCCCCCCTCGGCCCGGCGGGTGCTCCCGGGCAGCGTTGAGGTTTTGGGGAAAGCTCCGGGAAGTACCGGGGGCGGGGGGGGGGATGTGGGGGGTGTGTGGGGGGGTGTTCCCGCTCCCGCAGGGGCGGCATGGCATCGGGATCCCTGCCTGTTCCCCGCGCTATCGCGATAAAGCCAGGGGGCGGTGTTGTACCACGTCTCCGCCGTGCCGTGGGGGGGGGGGGGGGGTGGGGGGGGGGGAGGTAGGGGTGCTTCGCATGGTCTCCGTGTTGCATGCCGATATGTCGCGATAGGGGGCGGGATAACCTGCACGGTCACGATACTGCATGCCGCTACTTCATGACAGAGGAGGGGCGCTCTGCATGGTCTCACTAGTGCATGCCGATCTGTCGTGACAGACTAGGGCCGCCCTGCATGTCCTCGGTGCTATATCGCGATAGACCAGGGATGTTCTGCGTGGCGTCGTTGGTCTGCGTGACCCGCGGGGGCACGGATGGTTCATCCCCCAGGGCAGGGGGGCATCGCCGGGTCCCTGCGGGCGGCAAGGCTGGTTTTTAGGGAATATGGCAGCGGTGAATAGGAAACGGGAGCCGCGGGCGGCGGCGCTGGTTGCCGGCTGGCCCGTGTGCCGGCCGACGTGGGCGATAAGCCAGGGGAGGACGAGCGAGGATGGAGGCTGGCAGGGATAACGGAGGGAGGAAGAGCCTCCCCTCCGCTCCTCCTTCCCGGTCCCTCATCTCTGTGCATCCCCCCGGGACCACGGGGGCTCGTGACGGGGACACTGTCTCCTGGATCAACCGGATGCCGGGCATCTCCGTGCCTCAGTTTCCCCATCTATCATCAGGGAAAGCCGTGGGTTAGGCAGGACGGACCCGTCCCATGAATCCGCGACCCCTGTAACCCACTAACTCCCCACAAGTGTCTGCGCTCCCCGGGGTGGGGATGGGGGAATGGAGAAGGACCCCCGCCCGGGGTGCGTCCAGGTTTAGGGTTCACTGGAGGGGGAGAAGCGGGGAGACCCACTGTCGGGAAGTGCAGGGACGAGCAGAAAAACGCTGCGAGTGGAAAATTTGGCATTGCCTGCCGAAGCCACGAGCCGTGGAGGTCGAGGTCCCCACCGGGGTGCCAGGCTGTCCCCAAGGCTCCAGCCCCGCGCCGGGGCGAGGGCATCTCTGCCTGCCGCCGGGCCAGGACGGGGCAGTAATATCCCACTTTCTTTCTGCCCACAGAAGGGACAAACTCTTTCCCTGAGGCTGCAGGAAAATACCGAGCCAGAGAGCCCGAGGGCCTCCAGGAGATTGTTACAGTGGCAGAAAAGCTGGAGGAGCTGCAGCTGCCCAAAGCGCAAGTGGAGATTGAGTCGCGAGGGGCTATATACGCCGTCCCTTTCTTTAAGGACGCTGAGCTGGAAAAGCCGAGCCCGTCCCCCGAAGACGCACCGGGGCCAGGGACCCGGCACCCCCCGCTAGATACCTCCGTGTCCTCAGGTCACCCGGCCTCTGCCACCCCTTTTCCCACGGCCCCGGCCGTCCCCGAGGCAGGCGTCCCCCTTAGCTGTGGTGCGAAAGCGGGGAGCCCGTGCCCCGCGGAGGAGGATGGGGGGGAACAGGGACAGTTGGGGAGCCGGGGACATGGGCAGGTCGAGCAGCCGCCGCGGCGATGCCAGGGCTGGGGTGCAGGAGAGAAGCCGCAGGGACGGAGGCGCCGGGATGGCAAGGAGAGGTCGGAGGCACCCGTGGGTGGCCGCCTGGCCCCAGCCATCCCCAGCCCTCCCATGGAGGGAGCGCCCACGGCCACGGCACCGGGGTCTTGGCGTAGGGCTCCGCACAAGACACCGGCGCGGGGACATCCGTCTGTCCCCTCCTCGGCCGGGGTCCAGCATGCAGGGTCAGTGCCGGACCGCGATTTAGCGGCACGAAGAGTTGGAGCAGGGAGAGGAGCCCAGGCGCAGCGGTGAGGGGCTGAGCGTGGCCCCCGCTGCAGGGAAGCCTGTGCAGTGGCCGAGCCAGAGCTCGGGCTGCCGCGACGCTTCGGAGGGGACAATGACACACGGGCTCAGGGCCGTCTCCGTCACCCTGGGCACCTTCATGGCGGCGTCGCCCCACGGGCAGGATCCGCAGCGATGCCGGTGCCCGCGGCCCCGCGGTCTGGCTGGCTCCCGGCGCCGGTGTCTCACTGCCATTCTGCCTTGCCCTTTGCAGAGGAGGAGGAGGAGGAGGAGGGAGCAGCGCCGGGCAGGGACACGGCCAGCGCGTCGGTGGAGAGCCCGGGCGGAGGCCGTGACCCCGGCCAGCCCATGGAGCCGGATGGAGCCGTCGGCGCCCAGACGCTCTCCGGGGCCCCGCGGGCGGGCGCAGAGGGACCCACCGGTGCCCCGTCTCCGGCGGGGGCCGCAGCAGGTGACACGGAGCACCCCGAGGGGTTTCCCCGGCCGCCCAGCCCCGTTGCCCCCACCTGCCGCCCCGATCGCCCGTGGGACGCCATGGGGCGGCCAGCCCACACTGCCAGCCCTGGGGCACCGGGGCACCGGGTGACGTCGCCGACCGGTGCCACTTCTGCCACCTCGACAGATAGCCGAGAGCCCGGCGGGACCCCCCGCCGTGGCCACCAGCCCGGTGGGGCGAGGACCCCCGTCCCCACTGCTGAAGATGCCGAGCTCTCGGGAGACGTGGCCGAAAGCCCCGGGGTGTCCCCGTTGCCCCCCGCACCCCCGCAGCCGCAGGAGGAGGGAGAGGAGCAGTCGGGGGCCCCGTGGCTGCCCTCGCCCGTGGTCCCCGGGGGCGGAAGCACCGTCCCCGCGGCAGAGGCGACGGCGGTCACACCGTGGCACGTGGAAGTGCCCGGCGGCAGCAGCAGCATGCCGGCGGTGGGACACGAGGATGCTGTGCCGAGACCCCCGGGCAGTGACCGCGGGATGCCTGCCGCTTCTTCGGAAGAGGAGGAAGAGGAGGAGGAGGAAGAGCCACCCGCTCCCTCCGTTGCAACCGTGGAGGGTTTCCTTGCAGCCATTCCCGGAGAACCAGGTGGGACCCGCAGGGATGGCCTCACCTCTCCCCGTACCGGCAGCTCCGGGGTGGTGCCGGTGGGGACTCCGCTGGGGGACGCGACCCCCAGCACGGCCGCCCCCCTGCCCGCCCTCCCCACCGAGAGGGCCAGCGTCGGGGCGGGCTCCCGCTCGGCCGGGGGTCCCCGCCGTGCCACCCTCGCCCTCGGGGCAGCTCTCCTGGCTGCTCTCCGCCACTAGAGAAAGCCAACACCTTTCCTTCACGCTGTGCTTCCCTCTGTCCGTCCGTCCGTCCGTCCGTCCGTCTCTCCTCTCTCTCTCTCTCCTCCTCAGCTGGGTAAGGGAAGGTTTACAGGTCCGGAGAAGCACATATTTGTCAAACAAATTGGTCCGAGCTCCGCATGCACTTAAATCTCTTCTACTTCTGTGAAGTGTTTTAATGACCGTTTCCATGAAAAGAGAAAAAAAAAAAAAAAAAAAAAAAAAAAGAAAAGAAAAAAATCAAAAGAAGGCCGCCCCCCCACCCCCCCTCCTCCCCCCAACCCTACTCTGACTAACAGTGGTACTAATAAAGGGAATTAAAAGCTTTCTAGAACAAGCACCCGGGCTTGCTCTTCCCTTCGTCCTTGCGCCTGCTGCCTCGCTCACCACCCGCGCGCCCCCCCCCACACTGACGAACTAATCCCCCGGCTCCCCCCACCCCGCCCCGTTCCCCCGAGTCCCCGGGGAAGGGGGGGTGGACGGGACCCCGTGCGAGGTGGGGCGGTGGGGTATGGCGGCTTCGCACCCTCCCTGCGGCACCCCCCCCCCCGCCCCCCGGGACTGGATCACCCCTCGCTGCCCCGGGCGGAGGGACAAGGTGTGAGCAAGGGCCGGGGGGGCTTCCTGCCCTGCAGCCACGGGGGGCACCAATGGGTCCTGGGGTGCAGAGCCCCGCCGAGAGCACCCATCCATGGCCAAGCACCCCGAAATCGCTGCAGTCCCCCCCCCCCCGGGGAGCATAGATTCCCCTCCCCCCCGCCATGAGGGCTGAGATGGGCGAGCAGTGAGTGCGTGAACCGCCGCGGGTGGGTGTCACCCACCCAGACCCACCCTCCGACCCCTTCGGGGTGCTCCCAGCTCCGATGCCACCGACCCCCTCCCCCGTCTGCTCTCCCGCCTCCCTGCAAGGGAGGGGACCATGCGGGGTGCCCCCCCCCCCACCCCCCAAGTCCCGTGGCACGGAGGATGCTCGGTGGCGGGTGCCTTTGCCCTGGCAAGGATTGCGGCTCGGGGGGAGCCGGCTGGGCGGCGTTAGGGCCCTAAATAGCTCATCCCGCTCTGTGCCTCCATCTGCTCGGATGAGCCGGGTGTCCCGAGCGAGCCGCTGGCGCCTTGTGTGAGGTGACGGCGTCTGGGGACGGGCGAGGGCGGCGGCATCGTCCTCGGCAGGGCTCCACCGAGCCAAGGACCATTAAACGGGCATCGTCAGGCTGGAGGGTGTCAAGGGCTTTGAGTCTCCGCTCCATCGGCGCCGGCAGCAGCCCTTCATCACCCTCTGGAACCGGGGCTGGGAGCACACGATGTGCTCCAGGCGCCTTAATGACCGTAACGAGCCGGTCGGGGACATGGGGACGGCCAGGCTGAAGGTGACAAGAGGGGGACAGGCGCGAGGCTCACCTCGCCGCCAGGCTGAGGACGTGCCGAAGGCTTTATCCCTTTGCGCGTCCCGTCCCGAGGCGCGTTGGCCGCGTCGTTGCAGGGGACAGCCGGAGCCGTCCCCCGGGCGGCGGGAGCAGGCCAGGGGCTGGCACGGCAGCGAGCCCACCGAGGGGGAGGACGAGAGCATCCAGCTCACGTCCCCCGTGCCCTGGGGGGTGGCCAAAGCCTCGAACCCGGCCAGTTCTCGGCCGGGGCGGCTCAACCGGGAGTTTCCCATGAACTGAGGGCAGACGGGATGGCTCCGGGCACGTCGCCGTGCGCCCGAATCCTTCCCCTGGCCCAGGCTCGGTGCCCACAGTGCCCAGATGAGGGACCTGATTGCCGTAGGGCGCTCACTGCTTTAACGCTGCTGGGCGCTAACGAGGTCCCGTGGTGACGAAGGCTGCGTGTGCCTTGCAGGTGGCTGCGTCCCCAACCCCTGCCTGAATGGAGGGACCTGCGCGGAGGACGGCGCCCACCTGGCCTGCCTGTGCCTGCCCGGCTACGGAGGCAGCACCTGCGAACGACGTGAGTGCCCCAGGTGCCACCGCGGCCACGGCGGCTGGTCCCCGTGGAGCACCCTCGGCTGCTGAACCAGCGGCCCAGGAGACGTAAACGCGGGGAAATCAGATTTTGGGTGGTTTTTTTTTTTTTTCGCTTGTTGGTGAGCTGGGCTCCATCACCCTGACCCTCTCCTCTCCCCCCCACCCCTCGCTCCCCACCGCGGTTCAGCGCTGGAGACGTGCAGCCCGGGCTGGGACAGCTTCCACGGGGCCTGCTACAAGCATTTCTCCACCCGGAGGAGCTGGGAGGACGCCGAGACCCAGTGCAGGCATTACGGGGGCCACCTGGCCACCATCCTGACCCCCGAAGAGCAGGACTTCATCAATGGTACGTGGTGCCGCTCCAGACCCCGCTGCATTCCGTCCCCCCGCCCCCCGGCCCCGCATCTCTGTCCACGGGACCCTCAGCATCCCTCAGCGCCGGGATTTAAACCTTCGCATTTTAAACCTGAAGCCAAAAAGCAGCCGAGGGAAGGCAAAGGAAATAAAGAATAAAGGGAACAGACGATACGGTGGACGGACCAGAGTGTGGCTGGATGCTCGCTAGCCACTTGGCTAGTGAGAGAGAGGGGAAGTGCGACAGACAGCAGGATCTGATGGAGGGAGGGAGGGAGGGATGGATGGATGGATGAACAGACAGGTAGATACATGGATGGGCACAAGAGAAGATGGAGAGATACACGGATAGCCATGGGAGCAGACGGATACACGCGTGCCGTGCGGACAGACCAGTAGAGGGTTGGCCACGTGCAAGTAAATTTGAAGGCGAAGCAATAACCTGCCTGAAAGACATGGGGGGAGACGGCGGGAGCCGGGGAAGGCAGAGGACAACAGCAGCCAGGATGGGACGGAGAGCGAGGAGGCCTGGAGGGATGAGGGTTGAAGGAGGAAGGGACAGGGAGAGACCTGGCAGGGACCTGCAGGGACCGGCCGGACCAGAAAAGGGCAGGCAGGGACAGGCAGGGACAGGCAGGGACTGTCAGGGACAGACAAGGACCTGCAGGGACAGGCAGGGACCGGCTGGACCAGAAAAGGGCAGGCAGGGACAGGCAGGGATAGGGCTGGACCGAGGGGACAGGCAGGGACCGGCCGGACCAGAAAAGGACAGGCAGGGATAGGCAGGGATAGGCAGGGACTGGCAGAGACCGGCAGGGACAGGCAGGGACAAGTAGGGATAGGCAGGGACAGTCAGGGACAGACGAGGACCAGCAGGGACAGGCAGGGGCAGGCAGGGACCGTCAGGGACAGGCAGGGATAGGCAGGGACAGGCAGGGACCGTCAGGGACAGGCAGGGACAGGCAGGGACAGGCAGGACCGAGGGGACACAGGGCTCTGCCGCCCTCTCACGGCCAGTCCCGTCCCGCCGCTCCCCCGGGTGGTGGTGGTGGGGGGGGGTGGGTTCAAGGCTGGGGGGGGGAAGGTCCCGCTGTGTCCCCTTCGGGATTCTCCTTGTCCCCAAAGCCCAAACCTCCCCCCCCGCCCTGCTTCAGGGCTGGGCTTTTCCCACCCACTCGCCCCCAGACCCCAAATCTCCCCAAATTCAGCCTCCAGCTCCCTTGAGCCCCATCCTGACAGGGGGTGCTGGGGGGGGGGGTTTGGGGGTGCTCTCCCCCCCCAAAACACCCCCTCTCTGCACCCCCCCCACCCCCAGACCAGTACAGGGAGTACCAGTGGATCGGCTTGAACGACCGGACCATCGAGGGGGATTTCCAGTGGTCCGACGGGAGCCCCTTGGTAAGTCGGGCCACCAGCCCCCCTGTGCCCCCCCCCCCCAGGAGAAGACACCCCCCCCCCCCCCCTCCCCCCCCCCCCCCAGCCAGGCATCTCCTCATCCTTCTCCATCGCTTGGGAACGTGCCCGAGGGATGGGTCCGACCCTGGGACCAGGCTTTGAAGTCCGTCCCCCCCCGCCCCCCAGTAGCCGCTTGCCGGGCTGAGCATCCTCCGGGGTGCCATGGGTGAGGCAGACACACACACACACACCCCCACCCCATCCCCCCCCCCCCGGGATTTGGGGTCCCAAGGCCATGCCAAGGGGCACGGAGACGGCACCTCAACCCTGTGACGGGGGTGTGGGGGGGTGGCACAGCCAGGAGGCTGCAGATGGGTTTGAGGTCCCCCCCCCCGCTTAAAGGGTGTGCCGGGGTGCCCCATGCACCCCCTCCCGCCTGTCCGTGTCCCCCCCTCCGTGTGTTGTTCCCCCCAGCTCTACGAGAACTGGCACCCCGGGCAGCCCGACAGCTATTTCCTCTCCGGGGAGAACTGCGTGGTCATCGTGTGGCACGACGGGGGCCAGTGGAGCGACGTCCCCTGCAACTACCACCTCTCCTACACCTGCAAAATGGGGCTGGGTAAGCCGTGCCCCCCCCTCCCCCCCCCCATCCCTGCCCCGGGCAGAGGGGCCGGGGCTGCACCCCCTCCGCCACCCCAAAGCGGGGGGTCCCCACCGTCCCCGCAGTGGGGGAATGGGTCCTGTGCGCGGGACCCTTGTTTGGGGTTTGAGGCGGGGGGGGGGCGGTTTACTACGGTTTGAGGGGGGCAATGACCCCTTGCCCCCCCCCCCCCCAGTGCAGTGCGGGCCTCCCCCCGCCGTCAGCAATGCCCGCGCCTTCGGCAAACCAAAGCAGCGCTACGAGATCGGCTCCATCGCGCGGTACCAGTGCCACCACGGCTTCGTCCAGCGCCGCTCCCCCGTCATCCGGTGCCGGGAAGACGGGACGTGGGAACCCCCCCAGCTGGCCTGCCGCCCCGGTGAGCGCGGGGCTCCCCCCGGCTCCCCCCCAGCATCCGCCTCCGGGGCTCCCCCTTCACCTGGGGCTTCTTGTGTCGTCCCCCCCAACCCCAGGCCTGGCTCAACCCCCCGACGACTGAGCGAGGACAGAAGCCACCACCTCCCTGGGGCCCCGGAGCCGGCATGGATGGGGACGGCATCGGGATGCCAGCGCAGACCCCCCCGGCATGGCACAAAACCTCACCGTTGGGCGTCTGCCGCCTCTTTTGTTTTATATCTGTACAAAGAAATCCTAATAACTAAAGATCCCCTCGAAAGGAACTGACAACGACCCAAAATGTGGTACGGGGGGGTGTGTGTGTGGGGGTGTTTTGTTCCTGGACTCGCAATAGAGTTGAAATCGGGGGGGGGGGGGACGGACGGGACACACACTGTGGGCAGGTGATGGCATTGATGCGCCAACGTCACCTTCAGCCGCTTTCTCCCACCTCTGGCCCAAGAGTCCTCATCCTGTGACACCCTGGTGGCGGGGGGGCAACACGGGGACAAGCAAGGGGGTGCAGGGGGTCCTGGGGTGCAGGGGGGGTTTTGCACTCCCCAGGAAAGGCAGGGGCCGCTGACACAGGCTCGGGGTGGGTATGTGTCACCCAAATGTCCCCTCTGTGCTTCTGCGGGTATTAAAACCTGTAAAGGGATGGCGCGGAGCGGTGGCCCGGTCACTGGGGCATCCCCGGCACAGGGGTGGGAAAGGCCCCAAAATGGGATCCGTGGCGGCCCCCACCAGCGCCGTGGAGCCGGAGAGCCCCCGGCACAGCCTGGACACAGCGACGTCCCCAGGGACAACAGAAACAGGGAGGAAGGGCCCGAAGTGCCCCCACATCCCGGGGACGGGTCAGGGCTGGGACTGGGACGCTGGGACACACGGGACCTGGGGGGCACGTGGCAGGGGCCGGGGGGTGCTGGCATCTCCCCACGCTGTGTTTCCCCCGCGGCGTGCCAGCTCCGGCGCTTTTTATCGCTCTCCCTGGCCGCGTCGAACAGGAAAACTCAGAAACCCCCGGCGTGCGGTGCCAGGGACACTGATAACCCCCAGGACGGGGCGGCCGGGGCCGGGGGGGGCCCCCGCATGGAAAATCTTTGTCAAATTTAACTCGTCGAGAGGCTGGACGGTCCCGGGGGGCAGAGGCCAGGAGAGAGCTTGGCTTTGCCGCGCAGCTTTACCGTCGCTTTATTAATTGAGAAGGCGAAACTCCATTAGTCGCGCTCGTTAATGCCCAGCCCTCCGGCGCCTGCGCCAGCCAGAGTCCTCCTGGCTGCGGGGAGCGAGGATGCGGTGAGGGATGCACCGGGGTCAGGGAACGGGGAGTCTGTGCTGGGGGGGGCTGGATTAGACCCCCCTTCCTGGCCCAGCAATGGGTCTGGCTTCTCCAGTGAGTCCCCAAACACCCCACCAGCCCCACAGCAGGCTGGGGTGTGGGGAGCAGCTCCAACGGAGGATGCACCCAGCATCCGAACCCAGCTCTACCACTCCATCGGAGGATGCACGGACCACCCGAAATCACCGGGAGACACCCCCACCTTGTACCCTGCCTCAAGCTCTCCACCCGGCTGACGAGGGCCGGCGTCCCACCGCCGTCCCCTCCGCTCGGCCCACCTCTCCTCCCGGCGTTTCCTACTTCCCGGCGAAGCAGTAGGTGCCGTAGGTCCGTAGTTCCTTGCTGGGGAAGCCGAAGCTGCGGACGCCGGGGTCCGGCAACCCCCCGCAGCGCTCGCGGGGGGTGGTGATGGGGTACCGCACGCTGCCATCTGCCAGCCACCCCCCGTCGCAGCGATCCAGCTGGGAAAACTTCCAGGCGGAGTAGAGCTGCCCCACTTTGGCAATGGCGGCCCCGTGGTTGCGGCAGGCTTGGCCGGCCTCCTTGAAGTTCAGGTGGCCCCGGACAAAGTAGACCTGGCCTGGGGATGAATGGGGACACGGCGGGTGAGCGGCCACCATGGATGGCAACCTGGGAACAGCCCCAGCCCTGGTGGGCACAGGGGTTCGGTGCCACCGTGGGAGGGTCAGGGGATGCCAACACTACCTTGAAGAGCAGAGGTGAAGCAGAAAGCGTCGAAACGGTCCTTCTGCTTGTCCCTGGCCCCGTAGGTCCGGACACCCGGCAGGAGGAGGCGGCCACCGCACGGCTCCCGCGAGTTGATGATGGGGTAGTGGACGGTCCCATCAAGGATCCAGCCAGCGTTGCACCAGTCCAGACCCTCCGTCCAGGCTGCGGGGCAAGAGGTGGCTCAGCACCGGCACTTCCCTCCTCCCGCCACCGGCGAGGTGCGTTTCGGGGCGGACGAGAGGGGTTTGTTTTTTGTTTTTTTTTATAGGATGTTTCACCTTTGTAGAGCTGCTGGTAGGTGGCCAGGCGGGAGTCCTGCTGCTCGCAGGCTCGCTTGGCTTCGTGGTAGTTGAATTTGTAGCGCCCGTTGCTGGGCTGGTAGGGGAAGACGACGCCTGGGGGGACAGGGACAGGGACGGAGGGTGAAGGAGATGCTCTCCCCAAGGAAGCTTTGGCACCTGGGGATTCCATGCTAAAGATAAAGCTGGGGCATTGAAAGAGGGGACACGAGGGTTGGAGGCACACAGCCATGGACCCCCAGCCCAGTCCAGGGTCCCCTCTCCGCTGTCCCCCACGTCCCCGGGGGGAGGGGGGCTGCGGCAGGAGGGAGCCCAGCCTCACCTTCCAGGTGCAGCGTGAGCGAGACGCTCTCGTCCTCCAGCCCGTTGACGAGCTGGCAGCGGTAGCGTCCCTCGTCCTCCAGAGCCACGTCGGTGATGGTGAGCGAGGCGTCGTAGCGGTGGCTGTGCCGCAGGCGCACCCGCGGGCTCAGGGGCCCGTAGTTCTTGTGGTAGAGCCCGTTGGTGATGATGATGATGCTCTCCCGGTAGTTGGCTGGCTCCACCTTGCTCCACTTCACTCGGTAGTTGCGGGGCAGGGCGCGCAGGACGCAGGGCAGGGTGGCCGTGGCACCCCGCTGCGTGTGCACCGCGGCGTGGAGGGGCTCCAGCAGGTACTGCAGGTGGGGGGGGGCTGCGGCACAGCCCATCCGCCTCACCGCGGAGCACTTGCCGTGGCCCCACCACCCCTTCAACACCTCCCCCAAAGGCCCTCGACTCTCATCAGCGTCTCCAGCCTGGTTTCCGTCACCCATCCCGGTGCCTTTCCCTTCTCCTGCAACCCCCGGGGTTCCCAGCTCAGCCCTTGCCCTGGCTGGACCCCCCCCCAGCGTCACCTCCCTCTTCCAGCCCCGACCCCAAGCGCAGCATCCAGTCCCCCCCCCGCCAGGGCCCTGCTCCCTACCCGGGCTCCCTGTCGGCCGCTGGAAGATGCTCGATGCCGGAGGTGCCACCAAGAGCCAGAGGGAGCTGAGCAGGAGAAGCCGGTGCATCCTTAGAGCTGGGGGCAGGATGGTGCCTGGGGGGGGGGAGCGCAGGGGTCAAGGACATGAAGTGGGAAGTACCCCGGCTTCGGTGGGGACATGGCAGGGGACATCTGCAGTGCTTGCTGCGCGGGATGCCATGGGGCCAACGGATGGCCCAGCTCTGTTGAGGGTTCACCGACGTTTACTGTGCAAAGGGGACGTCCCTTGGCAGGACACGGAGCCAACAATGTGCCCCCCCCCCCCCCTCCTCCCCGGTGTCCCCGCACCCCTTACCGTCCCCAGCCGCGTCCTTTGGGGAGCCACCGTTCCCATCCAATGCCGGTCCTGTCCTGGCGCCCGCCGCGTCCCGTCTCCGTCACAGCCGCCCCATGGCGGGGCCGAGGGCTCCGGAAAAGTCAAACCTGCTTCGCGGCACTGCCGGGAAGAGGGGACACAGGGATGACGCTGCTCTGTCACCGTCCCGGGGCCGGCAGTGTCCCCACACCCCCGTGGCCCCGCGGTCCCTTGGCATCCGCTCCCATGGTGCGCGGGAGCGGCGAGCGCCGGCCGTGCCCTCGCTCCCTGCCCTGTCCCCGTCTCTTCCCGCTTTCTTCTCTTTTTTTCCACCCCCCCCCCCACAACACCTCCCCGAGGAACGCACGGGGAGGAGGAAGCACAATTTCCCATTGTGAGGGTCTTTCTCTTTATTGTTCTGCTCGGCAAAACACAGCGCGCCCAGCGAACAAACATCCTTTTATTTGCAGGCCGCGGCGTCGGGGAGCTCGGGGAAAACGCCAGCGCGGCACAGGGCCCCGGCAGCCCCTCGGGCCGGCAAAGCCGCCCCTCAGCATCGACCCACGGTGCCGGGACGGTGCCCTCTGCCCCCGCAGACAGCAGGGCAATGGTTAATTTTATGCCCCCCCTCCTTCAAGTCTCCGGCGGCGGGGTGCTGCTCCCATCCTTTGGGGTTCCTCCGGGTTGTACCCGGAGGGTCCTGCCCCTCATGCATCCCTCCGGCGTTATCCCGCCCTGCCGAAAGCCATTGGAGAGGTTTCCCCATCATCACCTTGGGGCCGGGACGCTGCCGGGAGCAAAACAAGGTCACACAATGGGGCTGTGTTCTGGGCTCCCTTATCTTCTCTCCCCCACCCCCCGCAACCCCGGCCCCTACCCCCGCCTCCACCCCCCGGGGTCCATCTTCAGGGGTGGAGGAAGCTCCTCTCCAAGGAAACACAAGACAAGCGGCGTCTGTCCCCCGCCACCAAAGGACACAGTGATCCCGGCTTCGCCGTGGCACAGAAAACAAACCTCCCCGGGAGGGGGTGGGGGGGAAGCGGCACCAGGGCGCGTGCCGGCCCCCCTTGCCCCCAAGCCCACCCTCCGCTCGAACGCGGCTGCTCGGACGTGGGGGTTAACGCAATTACCTGCCCCAGTTTGGCCGACTGGAAGCCTCCGAGGCTCCCCCAGCCCAAACAGGGCAGCGCTTTGGCTCATTTTAACGAGTAAAAGGTGGCTGGAGCATTTCTCCCCCCGCGCGGAGAACGGCTACACCACGGCGGTACCGCGCGTCCCTCTCCCGCGTCTCCCCGCCGGTGTTTTGTGGGTTCAGCGGGGGCCCCCGCTCTCCCTCCATCCCATCCCCATGGCTGCAAAAACGGATCTTGACCGCCCCCCCACCCCCCCAGCAGCGCCGGGGCTCCTCGGCCAGAGGATGGTTTTTCCCAGCTCCGTGGTACCACGAAGGAGTTGAGTCATTTCTCGCATTTTTCCCAAGTCAAGGCGGTAGCTACACCCTTCGGATCTCACAGAAACCGCAGCCCGGAGCTCGCCGGGGCCTCCCAAAGTGACTCATTGCCCTTCCCCATCCCGTTGGCGTCGGGGCACGACCCCAGCCCGGTGCTGCTTGTCTGAGATCATCGTTTGGCCCGCCGCCGTGGAAAGGGATTACCCGAGTCACTTCCCAAACGCAAGCCGCGTTTTACTTCACGGCTCCTTTTCTTTTCCTCTCCCTTTTTGGGGGGATTTGTGCCCGCTCGCGGTGCGTTCCAGAGGTGCAAAAGCAGAAGGAGCCAAAGAAAAGCAAAGGGAACCCTCGCGCTCCGGATCCTCCCCGCCGCCTCTCCTGGCGCGGGGTGCTCACGGCAGCCTCCGGCTCCACTCCTCGTCCTTGTTTTTCCCAACTCGGCTTCTCCTCCTCCTCCTCACGCAGCCCCACAGGTAGCCTCGGGTGGGCAACAAGTTGCCCATGAGCCAGCGACGTGCCCTCGTGGCCAGGAAGGGCAATGGTGGCCTGGGGTGTGTTAAAAAGAGGACGAGGGAGGTCATCGTCCCCCTCGGCTCTGCCCTGGGGAGGCCACAGCTGCAGCGCTGGGTCCGGTGCTGGGCTCCCCAGTTGCAGAAGGACGGGGAACTGCTGGGGAGAGTCCAGCGGAGGCCGCGAGGATGATGAGGGACTGGAGCATCTCCGTGCTGGGGAAAGGCCGGAGCCCTGGGGCTGTTCAGCTGGAGAAGAGCAGGCTGAGAGGGGATCTCCTCGACGCTCAGCGAGAGCTAAAGGGCGGGGGGCGAGAGGATGGGGCCGGGCTCCTTCCAGTGGTGCCCGGGGACAGGACGAGGGGCAACGGGCACAAACTGGGACAGGGGAAATTACTCTGAGGGTGGCAGAGCCCTGGCACAGGCTGCCCGGAGAGGCTGTGGGGTCTCCTGCTCTGGGGATATTCCGAACCCGCCTGGAGGCGACCCTGCGCGACCTGCTCTGGGTGACCCTGCTCTGGCAGGGGGTGGGACGAGGTGACCTCCAGAGGTCCCTTCCAGCCCCCGCCAGTCTGCGATTCCTCACCAAAGCCCCCCTGAACCCCCATTTTTCCTGCTGACCAGGGATGTTGAATGAGGCTTTGCCAGAGCCCAGCAGCGGGTCAGTCCCACTGTGCTTTGCTGCGACCCCCCCCCTCCGTCTCCTCTGGCTGAGCCAATCCCCCCCAAACCATCACGTTTCTCCCCTGCCAAACCTCCAGAAAGGCTGAAACCTCGGGGGTTCCCCTGACCACGGCTCCCCCCCTCACCCCGAATCCCACCCCGACCCTCTGCCACCCAGCCGAGATGGATGCTGGCACCAAAAGCCCCGCGCGCTTCCCCGGCGCAGTGGCCCTGGTGTGACAGAAGCAGATGCCGAGGCGTGCTTCCGCGTTGGCAGCTCCGTCCCGCTCCCGGCCGGCTCTTCCGCCCGTGGGAAGCAGCGAGGCGAGGGCAGGACCTGGCAGCCACCCTGGCAGGCGGAGTTTGCAGCCCCAACGCGTCTCTCCTCATGTTTCCCCGGTTTCGGGGGGGATCTGCCTGCCCTGGGCACCCCCCCAACATGCCTGAGGGCACCACCGCTTCCAGGCTGCGGCTCGCCGGGCTGTCCTTCCTCCTCCAAATCCTCACCATCATCCTCTTCGCTGTCTTTGTGCGGTACAGCCCAGAGAGCGGCTCCGGTCCCTGCTCCCAGCAACTCAACTGCAGCTGGAAAAACCGGGATTTGGGTTTTCAGCATCCCCGTGAGTACCCCCGCCCCGGGTGGGTGCAGAGAGTGGCTTTACCTGGTCCCCAGGCGCTGCTGAGGGGGGGGGGCACGGGATGTCACCGTGTCCAAGCCCTGTCACACCGTCCGGCTCGCAGACTCCAGCAGAGGAGGGGGAACATCAAGGCGCAGGGTTGGGGTACCGGCGCATCCCACCCAGGAGGATGGGCGGAAAGCAGACACGCTTGCAAGGATTTCCCACGTGCTTGGACAAAGCCAAGCCCCAAACAGGGATATTTGGGTCTAGGACGTGCGTTTCAGCAGCGGGAGCACAGAGGGGATCGCTGGGTGCAGCCGATAAATCGATAAATCGATAAATCGATAAAGCGGGGGTTGTCCTGCCATCCCCCGAGGCGGGGGAGCACGGCAGCTGCTCCTGGCACTTTGCGGGGGGCTGGAAAACTTCCCACCGACCTGCTGGGTTTGGCAGCGCCAAGGGATTTGCACCGAGCCCCTTTCACGGAGGATTCGGTTCCCTCGGTGCTGCCGCAGGATCCAACGCCGGGCTGCTGGGGGAGAGGGGGTTCCGTCCAGCCGGGAGCATCCTCCTGTGCGCCCGGCATTGCCGCGGGACCTCCTCCTGGGCTGGGGGATGAGGGACCGGTCCCGGCTTCTCTGAGGGAAGGGCAAGGCTTGGGTTGGAAAGGAGCATCCGGAGCGCCCCGGCTGAGGTGGGGGAGCTGAGCCCAGCCGAGCCGCCTGCCAGGGAGCAGGGACCGGGCAGGTTCTCCCGGTTTCGCCTGCCCACGTCACCCCACCCAGCGCAAGCAGTGACTCACGGCTGCGGCGCGGCCCGGCGGGGACAAAGGGCATTTGGCCCAAGTGACAATCAGGTCCCCTCTCCTCTGTTTTCCCACCAGACCGGTCCCATTTTCCTCTTCCTCTTGTCCCGTGGAGCGGGAGGTGACGTTTCCAGGGGCAGCAGAGAGGTCCCGGGGGGTGGCTGACATCTCAGAGCCACCTTCGTGCTGGTTTTAATGGGTGCAGACGGCTCTCGGCCGCCCCGGGAGGTTTCTGGGCTGCAGGGTGACCCGCGCGCGGGTACCGCGGGATCCGCAGAGGGTGGTTTCGGAGTGGCAGGGGCCGCGTCGGGCAGGGACAGCTTTGCCTGTCACTAACACAAGTGACACCCGCTCCTGCTCTCCGCTGGAGGTCTCCAAGGGAGATCCGAGGCTGGATCCACCATGGTTCCAGAGACACGTAGGTGGAACAAGGCTGATTTATATCCGCTGAAGTCTTCAGGTCCCCAAAATCTGTCAGGTCAGGGGGTGTCTGAGCCCCCTCGGGGGTCCCGGCAGGCGGGAGGGTGGCTGCCTGCCCCCGACGCCTCCAGAGCCATCCTTCTGCCTCTGCCCTGCCAGGTTTCCGGCATGTCCACCTCCAAGATCTCCTTGGCTTCGGGCTCCTGGTGGCTTTCCTCGGCCGCTACGGGCCAGGCAGCGTGGCCATCAGCATCCTCGTCGTGGCCTTCGCCATCCAGTGGGCCGTCCTGATCCAGGGGTTTTTGTACTTCTTCCTGAATGGCAAAATTTACGTGGGATCTCAGAGGTAAGGCAGGAGGGAGCTGCTGCCGCCCGGCCGCCATCGCTCTGGCTCCAGCCCTGGCACACTGGCTCCCTCCTCTGTAAAACTCACAGCTCTGCTTTGGAGGAGGGTCATGAGGACAAGTAGCACCAGGTTTCTGGGTGATATGAGTCCCACACTAGTAAGGGCCGTGTAAGTACTGCCGATGTCACAGCCAGGCGTTTAGGGGGGCACGCTGGCCCCCAACCCGCCTCAAGCCCAGCCGTCCCTTTGTCACCAACACCGGCAAGGCTCGGGCTGCCCGTTCAGCTGGCGGAGCGGTGGGACGCGGGGCTGCGGGCTCAGCTCCCGTCCCGTCCCCCCCCCAACCCTGCTATCCCCAGCTCCCCCGCTCGCCCCCCGCCCCCGTCAGCGGTGGGTCCAGCCCCACACCTTCCCCTCTCCTTCCCAGCATGGTCAGTGCCGACTTCTGCACCGCAGCCGTTCTGATCTCCACCGGAGCTCTCCTGGGCAGGGTAAACCCCGTGCAGATGCTGCTGCTCACCCTGCTGGGAGTCACCCTCTTCAGTATCAACGAATACATCCTGCTCAGTCTCATGGGGGTGAGTCAGTGACGGGGGGCGCCACCAGAAAAGGGGGCGACCACGGGTTTAGGCTCCTCATCTCAAGACCTGCCTCGTCTGTAGAGACAAATCCCATATCCCACCTTCCCACACGTTGTTTTTCTGTACTCACCAGGTGAGTGACAGCGGGGGCTGCTTGACTGTCCACACCTTCGGTGCTTATTTTGGCTTGATGGTTTCACGGATCCTGCACCAGCCTCATATGGACAAGAGGAAAGAGCAGCAGGACACGGGGCACCAGCCAGACGTCTTCACTGTGCTTGGTACGGAGCTCAGATCTACAGCGCCCGAGTCATAGACGTGGCGGTGGAAGGACCATCACCAACATTAGGACAGCGTGGCTGTGGCTTTGACCAGCAGAGTCCTGCAAACCATCAAGGACAGAGGTCCTCCACCTCCCTGGGGACCTGTCCTGGGGCTGCATCACCCTCTCCAAGAAAAAGCTTTTCCTCGTGTCCAACCTGAACCTCCCACACCGCAAACTGTGGCCACTTGCCTCTCCTGGCACTAGCAAGGAGTTCCCTTCCCATGAGGGATCAACCCCAACATCAACACCTGCCTGTTCCCCTTCCCTGCAGGAACCATCTACCTGTGGATCTTCTGGCCCAGCTTCGCCTCAGCCACCACGGTCCGTAACAACGCCGAGCCCTGGGCAGTGCTCAACACCTACTTCTCGCTGGCGGCGAGCACCCTGGCCACCTTTGTCCTCTCGCCTGTCCTCTACGAGGAGAGCACCCTGCGGATGGTAGGTCCTCTCCTGGGACAAACCCAAGTCTCATGCACCACCCACGTCCCGTCCTACAGGGGTGGCGAGCACGAATACACAAAAGGGGCTGCCCGTTAGGCTTTCTTAGGTTCATTAAGACCCAGTTTGATCCCTGAGGAAGCCCAAATCCACCCAGCCCTATGCTGATGTCCTCCATGGAGCCAATTTCCCTGACCACGTCCTGCTCCATCAGGTTCAGATCCAGGATGCCACCTTGGCTGGGGCGGCTGTGATGGGTATGGCTGGGGAGATGCTGGTCACCCCCTTCGGGGCCCTCATCGCGGGGTTTCTGGCTGGCTTGATCCCCCCGCTTGGCTTCAGATTCCTCACGGTGAGTTCTCTGGGGACACAGGTGCCAGGTCAGGGGACCACCCGCCCTTTGGGGGAGGCTGCATCACCAACCTGCAGCTCCCAAACCTGCAAACACCGAGCCGCTGCGCAGCCCCCCACCCCCGGCTGAGCATCCCCCATCCCAACCCCAGCTCTTCCTTACGCTCTCCCCAGCCCGTCCTGCGCTCCAGGCTGAAAACCCAGGACACGTGTGGGATTCACAACGTCCACGGGCTGCCGGGGATCCTGGGCGCCCTGCTGGGGACGCTGCTGACGGCACTGGCCACTGCCGATGCTTACGGTGGCAGGTGAGAAGAGCCAGAGTCAGGGGTGGCAGGGACTCCGTGCGCCAAACTGGGGCCACCACGACCCCTAAAATCAGGGATGCTCCATGCACCCCTTTATAGCACATCGCCCGGAGCCACGAGCACAGCTCCCCATTTCCCTGCTGGGGAGAACAAGCTCCCCAAAACCCCGTCCCTGCTCCGGCTTGCAGGCTGGAGCTCATCTTCCCGCTGGTGGCCCAGGGCAGCCGGACAGCCACCGACCAGGCACTCTGCCAGCTCTGCGCCCTCCCCGTCACCCTGCTGCTGGCCAGCCTCGGGGGCTGCCTGACGGGTGAGTTTTGCCTCCGGTGGGACGGGACAAAGGGTGCGAGGGGCAGGGGAATCCATGCATTTTGGGGGGGAAAAGCCAGGAGCAGCCCCAAAGCGGACATTCGTCATCATTTGAGCCAGCAATGTGCCCTCGTGGCAAAGAAGGGCAATGGTGGCCTGGGGTGCGTTAAAAAGAGCGTGGCCAGCAGGTGGAGGGAGGTCATCGTCCCCCTCGGCTCTGCCCTGGGGAGGCCACAGCTGCAGCGCTGGGTCCGGTGCTGGGCTCCCCAGTTGCAGAAGGACGGGGAACTGCTGGGGAGAGTCCAGCGGAGGCCGCGAGGATGATGAGGGACTGGAGCATCTCCGTGCTGGGGAAAGGCCGGAGCCCTGGGGCTGTTCAGCTGGAGAAGAGCAGGCTGAGAGGGGATCTCCTCGACGCTCAGCGAGAGCTAAAGGGCGGGGGGCGAGAGGATGGGGCCAGGCTCCTTCCAGTGGTGCCCGGGGACAGGACGAGGGGCAGCAGGCACAAACTGGAATATTACGGTTCATCTGAATATGAGGAAAAACTTCTTTGAGGGTCCCAGAGTCTCCTTCTCTGGGGATATTCCGAACCCTCCTGGAGGCGACCCTGCGCGACCTGCTCTGGGTGACCCTGCTCTGGCAGGGGGTGGGACGAGGTGATCCCTTCCAGCCAGTCTGGGATGCTGTGAGCAGTCGGGGAGGGCAGAGCCCAGCACAACCCCCCCCACCACCCCCCTCCGGTGCCGGTCCCGGGGCTGTCCCCGTCCCCGGGCTCCGCGGAGCCCAGCCCGGCGCTGCCGCTAGATGTCAGGGGAAGCCCAGCGAGAGGAGCCGCGCTGGGCCGGTCGCCCCGCTCTCAGACGCCCTCGCCCGGCTTTCGGGCATCCTCAGGAGCCGTCCTGAAAACGAAAGGGCTGAGATCTCCCCCGGACACGCGGTACCTGGAAAACCCCGGCCTCCGAGAGGTAAAGCTGGGGCTTTGCTGGTGAAAAAAAAAAAGGGGGTTGCGGAGCTCAGGCAGCCGCGGGGGGTGGATGCTCCCCGGCTGCCGATACCTCCCCTCCTCTCGCCGCAGCGTTTAGGGTGGGAGGCAGCTTCGTTAAACCCCCCACCCAGCCCCGATTTGCCCCCAGCAGGGCCCATTTCTGCCCCCCTCCATGTCTGTGCCTTGTCGCAGGTGGCCGAGGAAGGAGGCGACCGCAGGGCGAGCAGAAAGGAGCCGAGCACCAGCACCTTGGTCTGATGACCCCGACCCTTCGGTGAGGTCCCGCACCACCGGGTTCAACCCTCTGCCGGCATCGCCAGTGCCAGGCAGCTTCTGGCAGCTTGTATTTCCCAGCAGCCTGCTCCGGAGACGGCCAAGTTTGTCGCCAGGTGGGAGCCAGCTCCCGGTCCCAAAGGTTTTGGGAGCAGTCGGGTGCCCACGGGCCTTTGCAGGGCGAAGAGATGCCGCAGTGATACGGGTGCTTGCTGTGGGAGCGACCTGGCTTGCTCCAGGGACACCTCGGGGTGTCCAGACTTGGCTCAGCCACTTCCCCTCTCCGCTCCGTGCCTCAGTTTCCCCGACTACGGCTCTCCCAAGAGAGGAAGGCAATGAGGGGGGGCTGTGTCGGGGAAGGGGCTCCACGGAAACCAGCAGAGACTTTCTACGGACACTTTTGCACACAACAATTAAAACACGGCGATCTTTTGCAGCTTCAGGATTTACCAAGTGAATTTACACAGAACCTGCCCGGCTTTGCTGCCCGAGTTTCCTTCAGGCTTCTTTCCAGGGAGGAAAGCAGGACACACACACCCCCACACACACTTCACCCTAAAGGCTGGTGGGTTTCATGGATTGCCCCATCCCCATTGTGTCCCCCGCCACCCCCAGGGGGGTACCCTCCCGGAGCCTTGGCCACTGCCTGGAGCAGCCAGTACCTGGGGGGCAAGAGCAGGGTGACACCGGGGTCCCCCGCACAGGGGTGACCCCTGCCTTCCCCTGACCACTCATCACCTTGCAGCGGGGCCTGGGGCCAAAAAATGTCCCCCCTCCCCAAAACAGGAAAGTGGCCCCCAACACGCAGCCCCGAGGGATGCTCCCCTGGCCATTGCAGCCCCCCTGCTCCCCGGGACCCCCGGCAGCACCCAGCATCCCATGTCCCCACACGGCCCTCACAGAGAGGGTCTCACCCTGCCTGCCCCATGTGCGGGCAGCAGCCCCCAAACCTGCCGCAGAGCCGCTCGGAGCACCCCGGGAACGTGTCAGCTCCCAAAGGCCTGGGGGGCCCTGCAGCACCTGGAGCAGGGGCACAGCCCCACAGGGCACCCGGAGGGGCGATGGTGGCCGTGCCGGGGGTCCCCAGTGGGACCCACACCCCCAGGGGCAGCTGCCAGACGCTTTCACACCTCCAGTGCCAGACTCCAGCGCTCGCCATGGGGGGTTCCCGCGGGCGCAGGCGTCCCCAGCTGCCACCGCTGTCCCCCGGGGAGGGGACGGCAGCCCCGTCCCACGCAGAGGGGACAGGGAGTTCAGGGCCAGCGCAGTGAGGTTTGGGGTCAGTGGTTTGCTACCCAAAGTGGCCACGTTGGGGACCATCTTGTTTTAATACCTGCTGCTGTTGAAACACATTTTTTTTTAAATTATTGCATCAAAGATGAAAAAAACCCCAACTATCACCTGGCTGACGGCTGACCATAAAACACTAAACCATAAAAACCAGAAAACATTCCTTTTTAGGGATGTTCTAGAAAGGCTCTTTATCCTTTCTAAAAGGAATTAAATCAAACTAGAGAAAATTTGGGGTCTGAAGCATTGCTCCACAGCAGAAATTCAAAACTTCTCACTTTGATCGAAGTCAAACCATCACTTTTAACTTGTCCAGTTTCAGCTGTTCGTTACAGAAAACCTGGTGAAACCACCACATCTGCTAAATGCTTCGGTGCCACCGAATTTCCACGACAAAACACGGGGAAGCGGGCCACGAGGAGGCTCCGTCCCTGCTGCCACCACAGGCCCTGGGGAGGGTCTCCCTGTCCCCGCTCCGTGCAGAGACCCCAGCCCCACTCTGCGCTCAGGTCGTGGGGCAGGACACATCCCACATCCCCACGGCACGCACCATGCTCTGGGAGGATCATAGAACCGTGGAATGGTTTGGGTGGGAAGGGACCTTGAAGACCATCCCGTCCCACCCCCTGCCCTGGGCAGGGCCACCTCCCACCAGCCCAGGTGGCCCCAAGCCCCGTCCAACCTGGCCTTGAACCCCTCCAGGGATGGGGCAGCCACAGCTTCTCTGGGCAACCTGGGCCAGGGGCTCACCGCCCTCGGAAGAAGGAATTTCTTCCCCACATCTCATCTCAATCTCCCCTCTTTTGGTTTCAACCCATTCCCAACGTCCCGTGGCTCCCCTCCCTGCTCCAGAGTCCCTCCCCAGCTTTCCCGGAGCCCCTTTAGGGGCTCCAAGGTCTCAGCGGAGCCTTCCCTTCTCCAGGCTGAACAAGGATGAAGGATGCGAGAGGGAGAAGCGGCACGAGGGCTGGTGCCCCAGTATGGGGCTGCCAGGCTCCATCCAGCACCCGCAGCCCCGGCGTGCGGGGCTCAACCCCAGCCCCACGTCGCCCCCTCCCGCCTCACCTCCTTCCCACCCCTCTCCTCCTCTTTCCCAGGCAGCCCCTTTCCCCCCTTTTTGATCTCCTCACAGCACGTTTCAAAAGGAACCCACTGCGAGGGGAAGAAAAGCCCCTCCAGTGAGATCATTGCGAGACCCCCAGACGCAGGGCTCGGGTGTGAAATGGACCTCCCTCCTCCTCCTCCTCCTCCTCCTCCTCCCCTTGCCCGGCCCCCCCAGCCCCTCTGAAAGGCTGTTATGTTTTGTAATCGGATTAGGGGAGCCCTGCGCCCTCCCTGCTCCCATTTACCAGCGCGACCAGCTTGCGCGCCGCCACTCTTCCCCGCGGATTGTTTAAGTGAGCCGGGCGCGAGCGGCGAGCTCGCCCGTGCAGCGGCGAGGGTAGGTTGGGCCGGCGAGAGCCTGAAAGGTTTAGTCAGCGAACAAATTGCTTCTCTGTAGGGGCCGTTTTCTTCCCCAAGTTGAACATAATGATGGCAGTTTGGCGAACAGATGGTGCAGCCTAAGCAGATAATCCCGCCGGCCCCGCTCGCTCGGGGAGAGGCAGCGCCGGCTCTGCCCGCGGCTCCGGGGGCCCGTCCCGGGACAGGCGGGTCACCGCGGTGGCTGGGTGACAATCACACCCCGGGAAGGCACGAGGAGCTTGGGCGAGCACCCCACCTTCACACCTCTTCTGCTCCCAGGGTGGTTTGGGTGCCAGACGCCGCTCGTGCCTTAGTTTCCCCAGCCCCGCTCTCTGCTCCGCCGCTTTTCAAAGCAGGGCTCACCCCGCCCCGATGCACCGCGAGACGGCACCACTTTCCCTGCCCAGGAGCAGAGGACGGCTGAGAAAAAGCTCATTTTATTCTCATTTTGCCTCTCCCTCCAACAATACTCAAGATGCGGAAAGAGCTGGAGACACGAATTCCGGCAGCTCGCAGGGGCTGGGTGCCCGGCGTGCATGTGTCAGGCTCAGCCAGGCTGGGACCTGCCGGCTAAAGACTTTTTTTTTATTTAAAATACACCAGCAGGAAAAGCCCGAGGCCCCGCCAACACGACGCGGGCAGGGGAGGGCACGGACACATCCGCGTGGAGCAAGCCCTTCCTGTGTCACGCCAGCACCAGGGACCCCTTCCCCGCGCCCGCAGCCTGCAGGACACGCTCCAGACGCGCCACATCGCATCCCTGCTTCCCGGGGGGGTTGTTTAATTCGTGTTTTCTCCCCCACACACACCTCTGCCAGCTTTGTCCCCTGGGATGCCCGAGGCTGACAGCTCCCTTGCCCTCTCCCGCGGCAGCCCAGCTGCCAAGAGACCTGCCGAAATCACCTCTTGCTAATGCAGGAGCTCCATCAGCTGCTCGAAGGGGGTTTTCCAAGGAAAAGCAATAACAAGATCTATCTGTTACAGCTGGGGGAAACTAAGGCACACAAAGAGGCGCCCGAGAGTCCATTGGAATTAGAGGCAGGACAAAGCCCGGACTCCTGGCGCTCCTGGCGTACGCGTCCTTACACATCCACAGCCCCCACCGTCTCCCCACCCCCAGGAACAGCTGATGCCGTGTGCTGTTTGATAGAAAGCCAGCTAATCATCTTTCCCACCTTCGTTAGAGTGTGAATCGTTAGCCGAGCGACACCTGTAAAGCTCCTTGTCAGACGAGGCTGGTGCACACGTCTAATAATGGGCACCATATGGGAGAGGGAAGGCTCGGGAGAGGAGCAGGGGCCTGACCATCTCCGTGATGAACAAAGAGCAGCGCCTGATGGCTTCCCATCGCGGCAGAGCATCACCAGCACCGGCACGGGGCCGGTTGGAAGGACCGGCAGTTCTGTGCTGCAGCAAGGGAAGAGCCCGGGCAGCGCCGGCGGTGGAGGAAGAGCCACCGCTCCTGGGACTAAACATCTCGCTATCCATCTGAGCGGCCCCTGCCCTTTAGAAAACAAAACCAAAAAGCAAACCACTTGAGGGTGTGGGTTAAAGGCAGGAGAGCCACCGAGCCCTGCTCCCCACAGCGCACCCAAAGCCCGGGGCCGGGGGTCCCAAACCCACCGAGGGACATCCCGCCGTCCCTCGGAGCATCCTCTCCCCGCCAGCCTGGGCACAGGCCACCCGTGGGTGCACACTTCCCGGGACCCACGGGTTATACGGTGACGGAGAGGACACGGCGTGAATTAGGGACGGGTCCCTGCCTTGGGGCTGATCCAGAGTCGCCCAGCCTCCCTCCCTGACCCCAAACTTGGGGGACAGAGCGCAGCCCCCCTCTGCCAAGCCACCCCCGGGACAAAAGCCCCCACCGTCTTCCACCCGCTGCAATTAAAGCCCCGTTTTCAGGCCCCCATTCATCGCCAGCGGCGTAATGAGCCTCCGGGCACCATCAAAGGGGGCAAAGCAATTAAAATCGCTGGTGGCCGCATGGGTGGCTCCGGCCTTGGCTGCTGCCGGTGCCCGTTTCGGGGCAAACAGGCAACGCCAGGGCGGGCAGCGCCTGGAAGCGCCGCCTCTCCACCGCGGGCGAACAATCGGCTCGTTCTTCCCCGGGTTAAAAGAATAATAAAATAAAATAAAGAGGGAATAAAGGCCCCCAGTAAAACTGGGAGTCAAGTTTATTTACAAACTGAATATGAAGTGAAGGGCCCGGAACAAAGGTGTTATGTAAGGGACAGTCACTAAGGGGCTCTTTACCCACGCTAATTGCCACTTGCTCCGCGATATCCATTTATCTTCCAGCTGAAACGGCCTCCTCGGGCTCGCGGGTTCAAGCACCGCTTGTGCACGAAGCTGCCCGGCACAATTAGCCCGCGGGAGCAGCGGGCGATGCAATCCCACCCCCCGACCCCACCGGGAAGCCTCGCGTCTCCCCCTCAAAAAAACGGGGATCGTGTCCGGAGAGGTTGGATGTGCCGACGGCTTGGTCGGGAGAGATGCTGCCCTGCGTGGGGTTTCGGCGTTGGTTGTGTAATGGGGAGGGACGAGAGGGCTCGGTTCTGCTGGAGAAGACCTCCAGGTCCCTGCATCAGCCCTGCCCGAGGGGTGACGAGCAGCAAACCCTCACGGGCTGCCCACGGGAGAGGCTGCAGATCAGAGAATCAGGGAACGGTTTACGTTGGAAGGGACCTGAAATATCACGGCCGGGAAAGAAGAAGATCCGGAGAGGATGAAAGACCCTGGCGTTTGCGATGGTGTTTCCAAACGGTCCGGCTGGCAACTGCCCTCAGATGCAAAAGATCGAAGGGCAGGGAATGGCAATAAATGAAAAACCACGGGGAGAAGCTGCCGTGATCGCTGCTGAGCCCTGCAGCACGTGGCCTCTCTGCTCCTGTCCCCGCTCTCGCCCTCGGAGCATCCAGGGGTGCGAGGGACCAGGGAGGGCCCGTTAGCTCTGCTCCGGCCAAACCAGCGGCGGAGGGAGGGAGGAAGAGGAGACGGCAGCATCCCCCGGAGCCGAGAGGTCAATTTTATTGACAAACCGCCTCTTGAATGGAGCGCGGGGAACAAAGCCGGCCCTCAGCCCGGGTCAATCGGGACTGTGTAAAGCGAGGGGCCGGCACTAGCGGCCCCGGGAAAGCCCTCCAGGCGAGTGGCCTTTACCACCGTGTTTGCATAACCCTTGACCCCTCCTTTGGGGGTTTAATTGAAATCCCAGCTTGGTGACAAATTGGCATGACCAGCGGGCCGGAGGGTGGGAGGACGAGCGTGGAAGCGATGCTGGGAAACCCTCTCCCTGCTCCGGCAAAGACCGACCCGTTGCCCTTTCCCGTCCTGGCACGGGCGCTTTACACCCAAATTGAGTGTGTTAATCACAGCCTGCTCCTTCCTCTCCCCCCACCTCCCTGTCACGGTGGGCTTTGGACAGGCAAAGCAGCCCTGGAGCAGGCAGGCACCGCCTGGAGATGCGCGAGGCTCCGTCAGAAAAGCCCATTTAGACTGAAGACTCCTTGGACTGAGATGCTCTGACTGTTCCTCCACCACAGAGCTCGTTAGCGCCCGATAGAGTCATTTGCGGTTTGCACCCTGGCAGAACCCTCGCCACACAGACGCCTCTCCTCTCCCCGTCCAAAGGGAAGGCTCACGGCCCTTCACCAGTCTTTTGTCTTTAAGTAAAAACTGCTTTTGGGGGTCAAGAGTAGAAAGGAGATTCTGAAAAAGAAATACAACTAAAGCCCCGAAGTGGTTCCCCCCCGCAAGGCTGGGGATCGAAAAACTGACATTGAGCCAAGTGGGGCTGAAGTCTTCCCGTTTCACAAGTTCCCGGGAGAGGGGTGAGAAATGACAGACGCACCCTCGTGATCGCAGAAATCTCATTTTCTGCAGAAAGCGGACTGGGGGAAAAAGAAAAAACAAAAAAAAAAAAAGGAAAAAAAAAAAAAAAAGAGGAAAGAGCCCCAAATCAGCCACCTCAAAATCCCCATCCCTTTCGCAGAGCATTAGCAGCAGCTCAGCGATGCGGAGCCGTGCTGCGCGAAGGCACCACTGCACCTGAGCTGGATGCCAAGGTGGGTATTGCTGCTGGCTAAAGGGACTCTGCGGAGCTACAGCATAATAATCCTCCGAAACACCGATATTTTTCCCTTCGCTTTCCCCCCACCCCCGTCCCAGAACACTCTAATCATCAGCTGCTGGGATTAGACTGCCGCGTTTTCCTGCCCACAGGTAGGATATTTAATATTTTACGTTCCGTAGATCATCCGAGAGCTCTCCCAGCTGCTCTTTAAAGGGGCTGGATTAACGGCTTGCCCCACGGGCAACCAGAGCCCCAAAGCGCAAACGGCAAGAGTGGGGCTTGAACCAATTCCAACCTAAACCCGGGCCGTTCCCGCGTACCGGCAGGAGCCCAAGCATCACCGAGGCTCCTGCCCACGCCGTTGCTGGCTCTGCCCTTGCGGCCGGTCCTGCGGGACGTCGCGGGGTCTGGTGAAGCGTCCCACGCTTCGGAGCATCGATCGCCTTTTTGCGGTACCAACAGGAGACTTTCACTCGGAAGCGGGCCGCCGCACGCCCAACTTGCGCTAAATCACCTTAAAAGCAGAGTGGCCCCGCTTTTGAGGCGAAATCCCAAAACATCCCCATTTGTGCCCGGCTTCACCATCCGTACGTCATTTGCAAAGCATTTACAGGGATTTTTACGTACCCCAAAACACTTTTAAGTGCAGGTTTCGTGTCTGTCACCTGTCACTGATTAATACATTTCATCGCTATTATCACTATTAAGACGTGCGTCCATCCAATTCGTAAACAAGACACCCCCCCGACGAGGAGGGAGCCAGCAGTCGCCAGGGTTTGTTTCAAGGAGGTGCAGCCACGGAGGTGATGAGGCTTTTAAGAACAACCCCTCGCCCTCTCCTTTTGTAGCCCTCAAACTGGTTTGCGAAAGAGAACCAGATCACCAGGGTGCAGAAGGAGAGGCGCAAGCTGGGAGGTGACTTGCCTCCCGCAACTCCAATAACCTGGGAGCACCGGTGGGGACTGGGATGGCCGATCCCTTCGTCCTCCCCACGCAACCTCGGAGTTCGCCACGTTTCAAGGGAGAGAAGCGCGCTGCGATTTTGCGCTGCTGGACCTCCTTTACCTCCCAGCCCCACACGCCCCGGGGAACAAATCCAGGATGGTTTCATCCCCCCACGCTTTCTCTCCCCACATCCCAGGACAACCGGGTCCTCACGCTCCGCTGGCTGTCACTTAGCCACCTTCCCTCGGGTGACTATTCCTCCAAACAACCTTCGGTTTCCACCAGTTGAGGTTCTTAGGGGCTTCTTGCACAAAACCCTTTGAGGTATTTCACGCAGGGCTTGAAAAGGCTCCTGCTTCCTCTGGGGGGCATTATCATGACAACCGGCTTTAATTCAGCGCGGATCCAGGCTCCCAGCTGGATCCTCAGCCACGCCAAGTCCCCCCGACACCCTTCGGCTGGCACGGAGAGGCCAAAGGAGCGCGCGGGTCCCAGGATCACGGGGAACTGGCCCAGCCCCATTTCCCAGTCCCCATCCTCATATATATTCCCTCCCAGTCGCCCCGCGCTTTTCTCTGCGTGTTCTTCTTTTGCGAGAGCTGCCCTCCTCTTCCCCACTCCCACCGGGCGCTTCCCCCCTCCCCGCGGTCCTCCTCTGTCCCCGGCATCCCCCTTTCTCTCGGCTCTCTATAAACAAAGCGCCTCAGTGTCTGGGGGAAGAAAAGTTGCATTATGCAAATGGGAAAAAGCGAACAGGAGATTTCTCACTCCGAGAACCCCCATTCCGGGCCTGCACCTCGGTTTCCATGGCATGACCAAAGCCTGCTGGAGGCTGGTTTGCATACGGATGAGAGAGGAGATGAAATCAGCACGAAAGCCCATCGCTGACAGAACGCCATTGTTTAGCCCGTCTGATTTGGAGGCTAATGAAACGCCATTAAAAAAAAAAAAAATGAAAGAAAGAAAAAAAGAAAGAAAAAGAAAGAAAGAAAAAGAAAGAAAGAAAGAAAGAAAGAAAGAAAGAAAGAAAGAAAGAAAGAAAGAAAGAAAGAAAGAAAGAAAAAGAGAAAGAAAGAAAAAGAGAAAGAAAGAAAGAAAGAAAGAAAGAAAGAAAGAAAGAAAGAAAGAAAGAAAGAAAGAAAGAAAGAAAGAAAGAAAGAAAGAAAGAAAGAAAGAAAGAAAGAAAGAAAGAAAGAAAGAAAGAAAGAGAAAGAAAGAAAGAAAGAGAGAAAGAAAAAAACCCCGCTGCTTTCATCCTGGCTTTGGTCAGTGACGGGGAGGGGGGGTTAAACATGACGATGGAAGATTGTCTGCACGATCGGGCTTGGGGTGAAGGCATTCTGGCACCGGGGAAGGAAATTCCCAGGATGCACTGCCCCTGCGAGCTGGAGCGATGCCGACGGGAGATGGTGCTGTGGGCAGGGCGCTGGGCTGGGAGCAGCTGCGAAAGGAGAGGAGATCCAGCAGCGCCCGGCGTGAAAATCCCGCGCCCCACCGACGCTCGACAGCAGCCACAGAACCCGTCCGTCCCACAGCACGTCTCAAAGAGCGTGTTGACCCACTCAAAAACACACCGTGGCCAGGAAAGGCACTGGAGCAAGGGCATGGGCTGGGATCAGGTTCTCCTGGTCACAGGAGAGGAATGGTTTTGGAGTGGAATGAATTAAAACCTGTGAAATCAAAGGCCAGAGCGGGAAGAGGGTCAGCGAGCAAGCATGGCGCATCAGCACTCCTCCACCACGCGAGCTGTGGCCATGCTGGTGGAGAGGGAAGAGCCACGTGCATCTCAAAGGAGAACACAAAATAGAGAGAGGAACACTCACGGGGGCCCCATCTCCCCCACCCCAACAGCCTCCTTGGGCTATTCCTGATGCATCAGGCTGAGGAGGACCCAGCCCCTCTCAAAGGAGGTGGGGTGGATGGATGGAGCCTCTCTCAGAGTGGTGAGATGGATGGAGCCCCTCTCAAAGGAGAGTTGGGTGGATGGAGTCCCTCTCAAAGGAGGTGGGATGGATGGATGGATGGATGGATGGATGGATGGATGGATGGATGGATGGATGGATGGAGCCCCTCTCAAAGGAGGTGGGGTGGATGGATGGAGCCCTTCTCAGAGTGGTGAGATGGATGGAGCCCCTCTCAAAGGAGAGTTGGGTGGATGGAGTCCCTCTCAAAGGAGGTGGGATGGATGGATGGATGGATGGATGGATGGATGGATGGATGGAACCCCTCTCAAAGGAGGTGGGGTGGATGGAGCCCCTCTCAAAGGAGGTGGGATGGATGGATGGATGGATGGATGGATGGATGGATGGATGGAGCCCCTCTCAAAGGAGGTGGGGTGGATGGATGAAGCCCCTCTCAGAGTGGTGGGGTGGATGGAACCCCTCTCAAAGGAGAGTTGGGTGGATGGATGGAGCCCCTCTCAAAGGAGGGTTGGGTGGATGGATGGAGCCCCTCTCAAAGGAGGGTTGGGTGGATGGATGGAGCCCCTCTCAAAGGAGGGTTGGGTGGATGGATGGAGCCCCTCTCAAAGGAGGGTTGGGTGGATGGATGGAGCCCCTCTCAAAGGAGGGTTGGGTGGATGGATGGAGCCCCTCTCAAAGGAGGGTTGGGTGGATGGAGAGGTGGGGTGGATGGAGCAGGAGCACGGCTGTTTGGCTCTGGGCCCCGGGTAGCTCTCCTCCCCTCGCCATGGCCACCCAGTCCCTTTCCCCCTGCCCCGCTGCCAACGGCACATTGTCTCCAGTGTGTGCCTTCCAGAACAGCGTGATTGGCCTTGAAAGGGCTGATTTGCTTTCCCTGGCCCATTGAAACGCCGGAGACCAAAGCCTGTTCCCTCCAGGCGCTTGGAAACCTGGCACCCTTTCCACTTCACTTCCCCGTGCCCCTCAGCCCAGGGGCTCCTGCTGAGATTTTGCTGTCAACAGAGTTTTGTTCCCTTTCTAGGGCGGCGCAGAAGGGACACAAGGACCTTGAAAATGGCAGCTTTTTTGACACCGCTATTCTCCTTCGACCCCCCTGGCTGAATAAACAGCTCAGAAAAATGGAGTTTACTGTATTTCCTCCTCAGGGGGAAAACACTGCATCTTGGTCCTAATTAATTTACCTAATTAACATTATCTTCATTGGGTCTGTATGCAAAGAACTCTTTCTGTACTGGCCGGGACAGGGGAAAAAAACAGGAATAAAATATATTCAGGCATCGCCCAGCCCCGACTGTAAAAGGGACATCGCAGAAAGAAATGCGCTGCCCCGATCATTCCAGCCTGGGAGAAAGCGGCCAAGGGAGAATCGTCTCCACCTCAACCTCCTCCTTTTTGCGAACAGGGCACAGGATGGGGCCGTTTTACCCCACGCCAGCCTCTCGAGGCTGTGCAGTGCGTCTCCTCGGGGAGTTAACCGCTGGGGATGCTCGGGTGGATGAAGCTTATGGCAGGAGGGAGCCCAAGGGAGACTGTGACTGAAGGGAGCCAGGAGGATGCCCATGAGCAGGCTAAAATTCAAGCTGCCGGGCTGACTCCTCCGCTGCAAGCTCTCTGCCAATTTATACCCGCCGGGGAGCCTGCCCCGTGTTCACACCCCGAATTTTCCTGGGGTTTGCCCAGGTCCTGGGTGGTGGGTGCCGAGGAGACAGAGGGCCCTGCGAACCCTCCTCCTTCCCCTCTCCCGCCTAGCAAAGCCCTGCTCTGCTATTTTGTTCTTTTCCCTGCCAGATGCCAGCTCTCTTCAGCCTTTTTCTTCTCCCCACGCTTTGCTTTGCCGCATAGTTCCGGAAATCAGAAACAAAAGGAGAGGAAAGAAAATAGGCTGGATCTGGTTGGGGGGGGGGCGGGAGAAGGGGGAGTTTCCCTTCCGTTAAGCTTTTTGCAGCTCTCCCTGCCTCCCGATATGAGACAATCTGTGGCATGCCACATGACGAGCGCTGGCACCCACGTGTGCGTCCACGTGATGCGATGCCCGGCTATGCCAGGCTGCGGGATGGAGGGGAAAGGGGAGAAGCTGTGTTTGCAGCCTGGATCCCTTCGTCCGGAGAAACGGGAGGACACAGAAGAGAGAAGTTCCTCCCTGCTCCCAACCTGCATGCTCAAAGCCCTGCCGAAACCCACGTGTTGGGGGAAAAGCGTCCCCAGGCAGTGTGCTTGCAGGCTTTTGTGGTTTAGTTTATGCAGGAAGATCTGCGCTTTCAGGGCAGGACGTGGACTCGGTCCCACTGTTGCTATTGGGGCCACTATGGATCAGATTCCAGCAGCCGAAACTTCCTAAGCACCGTGAACGGCGGAGTCTGAGCCGCACATCTCTGCCGCCACCTCTTCCCGTCATCCCCCCTTTGAACGAGACTCTCAGCACGGGTTTAGGTGTCCCCGTCATCCAAACCATTTGATTTACAGACATTTTTGCTTTATAAAGGGAAATCCCCCACCCCGGGCTTCATAACCATTAGCTGAAATGGCCAACAACCATCCTAGAATTTGTTTTCCGTACTAAAATAAAAGTCCCAGCTCGGTGTGCGTTTCCATTTGGAAACGTCAGCTCCGCACAGCAGCCCACTGCCTTTCCCACTGCCCTTGATTTACCGCGGCACTGAATTTTAACGACGAGATAAGCAGTTCTCATCCTCGGGATCCGCGTCAGGATTCTGCACGGCAGAGGAGGAACGGGCAGAAACCTCTGATGGACGAGGAGGAGAGAGGGAAGGTCTCAGAGGCATCACCCTCTGCTTTGCTTCATTCAGGGAGAGCCGGAGCACACCTCCAGCCCTGGGAATCGAGCCGAAGCCAGCGCGAAGCCTGTCCAAGCAAGGCAGGGACAGGTGGGCTCCAGCCACTAGTAGGAGCTGCAAAGTGTGACTCTGAGCAGCAATAAGAGCTGAGAAAATGGGCCAGAAAGGGATGCGCCGAGGGAGAAACGAGGGCTAGCATGGCTCTGCTGCTCCAAGCACTGGTTTTCCATGGCTTCGCCTCCCAGGTTGTGTTCTCCCGCCCCAGATCCTCTCCAGGCTGTTGGAGGAAGAGCACAGCGAGCACAGGGTCTGCTCTCGTTCCCAAAGCCAAGCCCCGTGTCACCTCGGCAGAGCACAGGGCTGACAAACGCGACGGCAAGCACCAACCCTGCAACGTCACCTTGCCAAAAGCTGGCATCGCCACAGCCCGACTGAAACTCAGCTCTTTCCTGGAGGAGAGACCTCAGACATCTTCACCTGCCTGCTGGACCAGAGGGGAGATGCTCCCACCATCAGAAACCTGCCATTAGCAGCAGGTGCTTTGTCCGCCCCATTTCCAGCTGCTGCTAGACTTTCAGTAATTCTCAGTGACCTCATTTTCCCTTAATTTTGTAAATCATTTTTGGGGTTGCTGTTTTTCATTTTACTCTATTTTATTTTTTTTTTAATTTGTTGTTGTTTCCCTCTGAGCTGGAGTTTGTCATTTAATCAACTTAGACCCAGATAGCCTGGAGGGTGTTTGGGGAAGGGGGGCAAGGGGAGGGGGGAAGAATGAAAACGCTAATGTCACATCACCTCCCTAAAATGAGTTTTAATTGTAATCCTTTAATCCCTCTCAGATGGCCCTCTCTCCACTGATGTTTTTCATAATTATTCCTTGCCATTTTCCCATCGGTCTAAGGAGTGTCTTCAAGAGGGAGGGGGTGGAGAAAAGGCCCTTTTATAAAATAATAATAATGGGCCAAATTAAGACACAAAGAGGGAAATAACAAGGGGGCAAGGTCTGCAGAGACAGAATGGGGATTATTAATGCCTCCCCCCTCAGAAATTTCAGTGATGGTGCTCTCAGCCACCCCAATCAGTGGGCAATTGAGGCTTGTTTGCTCGAGTGGCTGCACCCTCCTACAATGACCCACATTTAGCCAAGTGGCTGCATTGACAGAGGACCAGGTGCGCAGGATTGGGAAACCGCCTCCAGGCAGCGTCTCGCCAGCCCGCCCTGCTCAGCACAGAGGGGTCTGCACAGGGCCGGCCACCTCCAGGATGGTTCCCACCTGCCCGAGCTGCCGTCTGGACCCCAGGCTGAGATGGGCAGTGGGAACATCCCCTCCATCACTGCTGAGCACCTCTGCCACCCTGGAGAGCTTTGAAGGGCATCGTTCCCACTGCTGATGCCAGCTATCAGCCCCTTCGCCCTCTTGAAATGAGTTGTAACTCATCTCTTGCTCTCACTCAGATGGAGCCTGAAGGATGCCAGAGAGGAAAGGGACTGCATTCCCCAGCAGCGGCAGACAAGGACATGGTTGGGTGGGGAAGCAGGTCAGAAAGGGTCTTTGTGGACCTGCCCAGGGGCCACCGAGCCGGCAAGGCTACCTCCAGCCCTCCACCAGGATCGCTGCTCCCAGCATGGGTACCTCCACCACAGACACCCCTGCCCCTCCGTAAAGCCGAGCTGGCAGGAGAGCAAGGCCACTTGTCCCCAACTGATTTCCTTGGCTCTGGGCAGCACCAAATTTCACCCTGGATCCCGTGTCCGGTGCAGACCGTCCCCCTATGGTGCCAGCGCCATACAGACGCGACCATCACCCAAAGCCTGTTGGAGGGACCACGAGTCCAATAAAGCTTCTCTGGGTGCTTCCGAGCAGCTTGGAAAGCTAACAGGAACCAAGCACCCAGGTTAGTCTGGCAGCTGGGGGCTCAGGTCTCTAAAGACACAGGGGTGTTAATTGAGCGGAGTTAAGCCTGACCTCCCTTTGAAAGGATGAGGGCCCGGGAGAGCCAAGGGGAATTGAGATGCAGTGAAAGTCTGGTCGCTGAAGGCAAGCCGCAGAGCTTTCATTAACTCCGGAGTCGCTCTGGCGAAGCACCCCGGCGAAAGGGGAACGTTTACAGACCACTGAACTTGTACTTAAGCCGGGAAACCTCTTGTACAGGTCTGACGGGGGTTAATCCACCCCTAACATCTCTTTCACCCTCTCTCCCCCTCCCCAGCCATAAAGCTCAACGATCATTGCTAATCATCACATTACTTCAATGAGCCCGACCCAAAAAGCTCCTCCACTGCCTCCTCCCTGCCCATCCCGCTCCCCATTTCGGCTTTCTCCCCACAGCAACCTGCAGCCCTCCGCCAGGGTGCCGGGATCAAATTGACAGTGCATGTCAGCGGGGTGACCCTCGGGGACGGCAGGTCGCGTCTGCAGTGACCCCGAAGGGCAAGTGATTCTTGCGGGAACAAAGAGCCCCTGTGTGCCGCCGGGCCGGAGTTTGTGTGCAATTAACTCTGGTCAAACCAAACAGACCGAGTTCATGAGCGTGGAGTCTAAGAGCATCGTCGGGGTTTATAGACTCCCGGCTCCGAGGGAAGGGTGACCGGCAACGCCTGAGCGACGGGAGCCGCAAAACGAGAGGCGAAGAGAGCCCTGGACACAAAGCAAGGCAGGGAGGGGGGCAAAAATAGGATTACAGCAGGGGAACGGCTGACAAATTGTGTCAGGCACCAGGAGCATTTGGGGAGGAGAGCTGGAAAGAAAAGGATCCCTTTAATTATCAACGGTTGGGCACCAGAGGAAGAAGCACCTCATGGCTGGAGGGGAGCGGGAGGACGGCTGGACACAGGGCTCCCGCTCGCCATCAGGAACGGGGAGGGTGGACAAACCCCGGCTCTGCCACGGGCCGAGGGCTGGGGGGGGGTCCCGAGCACTGGCGCAAAGGGGCTGTTTTACCTCCTGCGTCGCTGGCGCTGGAAGGACGCAAACCCCAGCCAGTCAGGGGGGAAAGGAGAGCTCAGCACCACAAAGAGCGTCGTCATCCCTCCCCCCTCAAACGACATCTTTTCCTCCTAAAAAACAGGGAAGGGAAAAAAAAAAAAAAAAAAAAAAAAGAGTCAAATTTGCCATGTGGAATTTCTCGAGAATTCCACTGTAGGAGCGTCAAAGCGCTTTGGTTTGAATTGTGTCGAAACATGATAATTACGTGCAGGATTTACAATTATTTACATAGCACAGTCTCACTAGAGCCATGATACACAGCAAAAGTTTACTGAAACGAAACAACCAAGGTAAAGGTACTTTATGGTGTTTTATGTTACCAGCCCTCAACAAAAGCATCAGAATAACCTATTAGTGGGGTTGTTCTGCTGCTGAGAGGGAAATATTCCTGTAAAATGTGTTGATTTCAACAAAACTGCATTTTCCCATTGATATATTGCTAACGAACTTAACACGTCCTTCCCCCGGCAGCCCTGACCCGCTCCCAGACCACAAAAACGGCCAGAAAACCTCCTTTCCCCCCCACCATCTCCACGTTAACCTCCTGCTCCGGCAGCAGGAGTCTCCATCCCCTGCAGCGCCCTGGTTTCAGGTGAGGCTTTTGGACAAAGCCACAACAGCCAACGCCAGGGATTTCGATCACCAGCCTCAAACACCTGTGTTGAGCCGCCCTCCTTTAGGAGAAACACCTCTTCCGAATCGTAAAAACCAAGATTTCTCCCTGGAATAAAGACAGAGGGAGATGGGGAGGGCGGCAAAACCAACCCCCAACCTTTGCTTCCTTTTGAATTGATTTTTGATTTCTTTTTAAACCCTCTTGCTGGGTATTTGGGAAGTGTGGAAAGGCAGATTCGGCTGGAGCCACCTCCGAAGTGATGCCACGTCCCCAGGCAGCCCCACGCCCCCTCCGAAGCCCCCCCAAAGCCCTGACCCCCTTTCTCCCAGCCCCGTTTATTGTCCCTTGGCGGGCAGACATGGAGGCTGGCACCGGAGTCGTGGGAAGCAAACAAGCAGCTGTGGGTGCTGGCGCGCGGGGCGGCCGCCCTGCCAGGCCCCTTCGCCCCCAAACCTGGTGCCATCCCCACCCCACGGTCGGGGGCAGCTGGGGAGGCGTAGGGAAGGACTGGGGCGGGGGGCTGGATCAGGAAAAAAAGAAGGAAAAAAAAAAAAAAAAAGAAAGAGGAGAGGGTGAAGAAAAAGAAAGGGAAAACAGCCCCCTGTAAAATAAAGAGGAGGAGGGCGCAAAAGGGGGGGGGGTGTGTAAAAATCGTTAGCACTAATTATCAGGCGCAGGGACAAACGATTAATTTGCAAGTCAATTAGTCTCAGATAGGTTCATGTTTCCTGTTCTCAGCCACTGAGGGGGAAAGAAAGAGGGAGACACAACTGCGGCCTTAATCCTCCTCAGAGGCGGCCATGGCGGGGCCGCCTGCCCGTGCCAAGGCGGAGGGAGGGGGGCTACAGCTGGCACCGCCGTGGCGGAGGGGCGGCCGTGGCGAGGGGCCGTTATGTGCCAGTCATTGTGCCCTCCGGAGAGGCCCTGGCACCACGCCGGCGCCTTCCCTGCAGGGCGGGCGCCGCCATTTGGGAGCCCCTGCCGCCATTTTGTTGATGCCCGGGGAGGGCAGCGGCTGCTGTGGGCTCTGCCACATTTCGAGCCTGTCGCCATGCTGTCCTCCTGCCTCCTCTCCGTCCCTCGCTACCCTGGCCAGGACGGAGGGGCCATCAGGGCCTGCACGTGCCACCGAGGCCTGCGGCTGCCATCAAGGCCTGAGTGGTTGCTAGGAGACCATGCGGCTTGGCCGGGCCCAGTCCAGCCTGGGGTCAGTTATGGCCGCACCAGACCCAGTCCAGCCTGGGGTCATGGCAGCACCATGGGGATGGGTGAAAATCCTCCTCTCAGCTGGGGAGTTGATAGGGACCATGCTATGAGGGGCTGGGTGGAAAACATCCCCATCTCAGCAGCTGAGAAGAGCTGCTACCCCTCCGTGCAGGTCCCCAGCCCTGCCCTGTAGAGGCTGTCAAAGTCCCCAGAGGGATGGGTTTTAGCCCAAAATTGCCCTCTGAGCTGCAGCAAGCCGGGGTCCCAGCAGCAACTGAGGATGGCAAGGAGCCCAGGAATCTGGGAAGAGGCGTGGGATGGGTGTTCATGGTGTCCCCCCACCCTGAACCTAAGCTCTGGTTTCTCTGTCGTCTGGTGTCACTAATTACACAAGAACTCACCAAAAAACCTGCCACTGTAAAATACATATTTCCTTAGGAACAACTTGGGGAGTGAGCCGAACATCACCCCGTGCTTGAGAAACGTGGGGAAAAACTGAAGAAAACCAGCTCAAAGCAGCGGATGGAGAAAAGCAACAGGGGAAAAATCCTCAAAAGCGAGGGAGAGAAGCACCAGCAGCCTCCAGGCTCCATCCAGGGGGGCAGCCAGCCCCCGAGGACGCACGGACACCCACCGGAGAACAGCAGCCTCACCCCTTCCCGCTCCTGCCACCCCCGAGCCCCAATTCCGGCCGCCCCGGGGAGGACATGGCGGCTGTTGGGCGCACGATCTGAATGTGCGCCGCGTCCCCCGCGCTCTGCGCGGGGATATTTGTGTGCGTGTGGACACAACATGTCTGGGACCTGACAAAAGCCATCTGATTGACACAGAAAAGGGGGCTGACAAAAGGCCGAGCGGGGCTGGAGAGCGGTGCACAATGCCGGGCGCCGGTACCACGCGCAAGGGTAGGGGATCGAGGGAGGCAGGGGGAAGCGGGGTGGCTTTTAAGGACACCTCTGCCTTCCACATTTAAAAAAAAAAAAAAAAAACAAAACAACCCTAAAAATTAACGCTAAAGAAGATCCTTCAGCCTTGTTTTTGTGCAAAACGGGGGCGTTTGCACCTAGCTGGAGAGACTTTTTTTAACCAACATCCTCACCCTCAGCGGTGGCAACGAGAATTTTGCTGACCGTCCCATGGCCGCAGCCGATACCAGGAGCATTTGTGCCAGGTGGAAGACGTCTCCGGAGACAACTGGGAGCCACCATCCTCTGCCCAAAGCCCCCTGAAGCTTTTATAACCCCCCGCAAGGGTAAAACCCAAACAGTGCCGAAACCCCAAAACCGTGAAACAACCAGGAGAGTAGCCTGAAATTTGGTTAAAATTGTGGAGCAGAGGGCATCTGAGCTCCACTTTGGAAGGGGCTGCGGTGTCCAAGACCGTCACCTTGCCCTGCCCGTCCTTTCAAAAGCCACCCATCCCTTCAAAAGTCCCAGATCCCTTCAAACATCCCTCCACAGTGCTAGGGATGTGTGATAAAACCCACATATTTTTCTCATTCTAGGCAGCTAATTCCAGCTGGAGCAGGGATGAATCCCTAGGAATACTTGCCTTTTTTTTTTTTTTTTTTAAGAAAATTTCTCAAAACGCATTTGGTTGTTTGGGTTTTTTTGGTTTGGTTGTTTTTTTTTTTTTGTTCTCCCCCCTTGTCTTAAGGAAAAACAAAAGTATTTGTGATTTAAACGGCTCCGCACGGGGCTCTGAATGCCTCCGAGCAGGGTGGGGTGGGGGGAAAAAGACACTATTTATCTTTAAAAAGTGAAAACTCACCGCACTGGTTAATCTTTTGCTTTAATCATGTTCTTAAAATTTCGACCAGCTTCCTAAACTCATTAAGCTTTGGCGCCCGGTAGTTTCAAGGATTGTTTTTCAATCGAAACCAGTTTTGAGCAGGACTGAGCCAAGTTTAAAAACTCCTGTTCAGCCACACACCTGGGATTTCGTATTTCTGCGTATTGCTTGAATCTGTCTCAAAACGCACACTTATTTTGATACATTTTCCTTCAGGGTTTTCAATATTTTTTAATTTTTTTTTTTTAATTATTTTCTTTTTAAAGGGAGCGCTAAGAAAATGTTTAGTTCACAATAAAGAATCAATCCAAATTCCTAAGAATAATAGGAAATACCCTGGGATGATGCTTACACAATGGAGCTAAATTGGTTCCCACCAGCTCAGGACCCTGTAAAAGCCTTGTTAAGATTTTACTTTTTTTTTTTTTTTTTTTAAAATGCGGACGTTTAAATCTGTCATTTAAAATGCAACGTTTTATGAGAGTAATTTTTACTAAAAGGAGTTTAGCGCGTTCTAACATTTCTTGACTATTGTTCATTCCGTCAACGAACAAACGTTAGTGGCTAACAATAATATCAAGCTAAAATCCCCCTTTTTTTGGCGTTCTGGGGGCAAACGATCGTTACGATTTATGCCCCCGGCAGAAAAGTCTTTTTTCGTTGGCTAAATCGAGAGGCACAAAGTGGGAGAATTACATTTAGTAACTGGCTTAAAACGGGAATCCTGCTTGACCCGACAAATCCCGGGTAACAAGACGGCTTTGTCTCAACGTGCGGCAGGCGAGATTTCACACTTCCCCCCCCCCGCACACAGCCAAGCCCAGACCCCAAAACCACACGATATTACCCCAAACTTCCCCTTCCTGGGTTGTTTTTGGGGTTTTTTTGGGGGGGTTTTGTTTTTGGTTTTTTTTTTGTTGTTGTTTTTTTTTTTTAAAAGGAGATAATTCGACTTTTAGGGGAAAGAAAACGATTTTTAGAGGAAAGAAAAAAAAAATAAATCGGTTGAGTCCATTTAAAGAGGGTTGTGGGTTTTCGGGTTTGTGGGGTTTTTTTTGGTTTGGGGTTTTGGTTTTTTTGGTTTTGGTTGTTTTTTTTTTTTTTTTTTTTTTTGCCGATTTGCTGCCGTGGAAAAACGCTGGGGGAAACGGCAGAAAACGAAGCTGAAGTTTGGCGGGGAAGAAATGGGGGGAATTGGGGGGACTTTCCCACGTCGTCGTCGTTCCCCCCCCGCTCCCCCCCCCTCCTCCTCCGCGGGGGAGGCTGGAGGGGAGCGTTTCCCCAAGGAGGGGGGGGGAAGAAAAACAAACGAGAGACGGGGAAAAAAACCCCAAACAATTAATATTTTAAAACAACGGACAGCGGTATGATTCAGGCTCCGCACTTTTAGCCCGCGGTACTTAAAACCCGGGGGGGGGGGCGGGGGGGGTGTAGGGGGGAGCATTTCTGCGCTCTCCAACTCCAACCCCCCCCTTAAATCCTTTTTCTTTTTTTTTTTTTTTTTTTTTTTTCCCCCCCCTGCGGGTTTTGGGTTTAAAACTCGGGTTAAATCCCGAATTCCACACGGAACTGCCGGCAGAACCCTCTTTAAAAACCGAATTATTTCTCCCAGGTCGAGCGATGGGAGCCGGTTGCTTCCCCCCCCCCATCCCGGCACCCCCATTCCCGGCTCTGCCCCCGCTTTTTGGGACACCAACCCCCCCCCCCCCACCACCACCGGCAGCCCCGGAGGCTGCAACGAAAATAAAAAAAAGAAAGAAAAAAAAAAAAGAGGGGAAGAGGAGTTAACTTCGCGTCCTTTGTCATTTCTGTTTGTTTGTTAGTTCTGTTTACTTCCCCCCACTAATCTGGGGTTACTCTGATCAACTGCGCATCAACTAATTTAATTAAAAAAAGCTTATTTTATAATCTGACCGGGGAGGGGGAGGGAAATCTCCGTTTCTGATTTTTATTATTTCCCCCCACCCCCCCACCTTGCCTGCTGGATGCGATCATTATTCTTGCATTTTTCTAATGAAATGTAAGATTACAAATTAATTGAATTGCTTTCCCCCCTTCAATCTGTCATCTTTGTGAAATTTGGGGCTAATCGTAAATAAATTTGCAAATATCCAAAGAGAGCAACTGGGGGTGGGGTCGCGTTGTGCTTTCCGGGGGGGGGGGTGGGGGGGAAAGGGCTGTTTTGGGGCATCACTGTGCAAAAAGCGGAGAGATCCCAGCGTGGAGGGTCCCGTTGGGGCCCCCTCTGTCAGGGCTCGCTCGCCCCACAGGTCCTCCCCCCCGCTTCTGCTTCCAGTTTCCCTCCCCATCACTTCTGGGGGAAAACCAGCAAAAAAAACCCAACCAACCAAAAAAAAAAACCAAAAAAAAACCCCACCCCACCGAACAAAAGAGAGGTTTGAATGGCTGGGAGATGAAAAAGGAGTCAGTTTTTTTTTTAAATAAAAAAAAAAAATACAAACCCACTGATTTTGGCTGATTGTATAGGAAAAGGGAGCAGCAGCAGCTTAAAAAAAAAAAAAAACGTGTCCCCCAAAAGCTGGGACACCTTCCCCCCCCCACCCCGAGGTGACTCTGCCACCCGCAGCCGATGCGGATGCCGAGGGGTCCCGCAGCAGCAAACGCGGCCGCTCGGTCCTTCCCACGCCGCGTCCAGCCGTCCCCAGGGACGCTGGGTCCCAGCCCCCGGGAAAAGAAAAACACACACAAAAAAAACCCCCAAAAAACTTAGCCTAAATAAGATAAATTATAAAATAAAATGAAACGCACTCATCTGGCGAAGAACGCACCATTGCCCCGTCAAGCTATAGCAGCACTGGAAATCCTGGGAAATAATAAATAAGTGATTTGTGTAGTTTAAGCTTTCCACTTGATCCTCTAATATTCATTTCATCGGTTTTAATGATTTTATTTATTTTTTTTTTCATACCTAAACACAGCTCCTGCCTTTAGAGCCGTAGAGATTAACTAGTGTATTTTTTTTTTTAATTTACAGCACAGTTCTGTTAGAAAGCAACTAGATTTTTTTTTTTTTTTTTTTTTTTTTTTTAAAACTTGAGATTTGTCCTTTTTGCCTGCTGGCACCTTCAGTCACTATTTGATGACGTTTCTTGTAAAAAGGGTGCAAAACCAACACGTTTCATATCACGTAAATAATTTTTACATGCGGCAAAAAGTTATTCCTCTTGTTAACCCTCACTCGAGCTGATGCATCGCCTCGTGGATGCGTACACAGACGCTCCCACGCCCGCAGGTTTTACAGTATTTCGTATTTGTCCCGCACTCGTGCCATTTGCCGACAGCTTTTCGTCTTCAACTCCGAGTTTTCACCAAAAATCAAGGTGTCCCAGGGTGGAAAATCACTTCATAAATACGTTTTATTGCTGCTGCTTCCCCCAGGAGCCGGAGGCAAGAACTAGGGTTTTCACTCTTCTCTTGCAAATAGGGAAAAGGGAAGATTCGTCCCCAGAAATCTCCGCTCCGAGACACGATAAGAGGTGACCTGGCACCTGGGCTTGCTCCCTACCCCCTTGGGCTACCCACAGCCTGGGCACCGCTGCCACCGGGCCACCCCTGGGCACCGCCAGGAGCCACCGCGAGTCTCGCGAGAGGTTTTTGTCCCCTTTGCCCTCGCCCAACCTTTGCTCCAGCATCCTGGTCCCCAAAGCAGGACCCTTCAGTCGTCACCCAGCTTCTATTGTCACCGACAGACGGATTTTAGGAGAAAAAGAATAATGAATAAATCAGATATCCCAGGTCCTGCGCTGCCAGGGGCTTCCCAGCAGCGGGATGGGGAGACCGCTCTCGCGGAGGGGTGAATTTATAACGAGCCTTAAAGCCCCCATAAATTACAACTTAGTATTTGTCTACAGAAGAAGAAGGTCGCGCCGGAACTGGCAAAATCAGCAGGTGGCATTTAGGAAAGGACATATCTCCAAAATCTCCAGCAATTTAAACCCGCGTTTTAATATTTCCTTCGGGAGGTTTCAAACTTTCGGTAACTTAATGCAACCCCAAAGTGGATTTCAAAGCCAGGCGTCACTCAGACAGGTTGGGGACGTGGCCGGGGGGTGGGGGGAAGCTGAGTGCTTCCCCCCAAAGCAGGCCCCACATTTTCCCCTAAAAAGACCCCCAAAGTGTGAAAAAAACAAAACCAGACTCAGGTGTGCCCAGTGCCTGCCTTCATTTGAACCCTTTTTTCCCGCCCCCCACTCTATAAAATGCTGTTTTCCGAGGAAAACATCCCAACCTCGTGGGGGATAACGGTTCCCCCCGTGCAAAACCCGTGCATTCCAGCCCTCCACCGTATTTCCACGAGGAGGAAAAATTCAGGACAACATCTATTCCCTTTGAAACCCAAACGGCACAACGCGCTGTCATTGTTCCCTCTTATAAAGCAGACAGGACCATTTCTCTGCTGATCCTTCTTTTACGGCTGCCATCCCCCCTTTTCTTCCTAATCCCCCATTAGAAATAAAATAAAATTAAAAAAAAAAATCATTTGGAATGATACCGGGAGTCAACCGGAATATTCATTTGGAATACCATTGGAATGATAAAGCCGTACGTACATATCCTTTAATTCTATATCGACAATTTCTGATCACATTGGCGCGGCTTTTCATTTCTTTCGAATCCTGATCACTTTTTATTCAACCTTTATCTCCGGCATCGCCTTCCGCCACGGGAAGAGCCAAGCCCCTGATCCTTCTTTCTCCGTGAGTAACCCTGGCAAAAAAAAAAAAAAAAAAAAAAAAGTGCTTTTTTGGTGCACGCACAGTTAAGCGACGCGGCAGAGGGGATTCCTGCGCCCGCCCTCGCTCCGGCATCGCAGGGACGACTCCGTCAACGCCATCGCTCCGGCTGCAGCGCCAAAACCTCGGCCGGGTAATGGCTGAAGCCAAATCTATGACAATTTACACCAAACACAGCCCTGAGCCCGGGGGGGTGTGTGTTTAACCTGATATTTCATCGGGATGGGTTTAGCGTTTTCTCCGTGGGCTTTTTTCCCCCCCTTTAGCGCTCGGGTTCCAGCAGTAGTTACGGGATTTAGCGCACAAGGGCTTCTAAGATGACTAATCCTATTAAACTTCTGCAAACAGGCAGGGTAAGAGCCGTCGGCCGCCCAGGGCCGTGGAGAGGGGGACACGCACGATGGCAATGACCCCGAATCCTCGGGAAAGACGAGGCGCATGGGGACTAAGCTGGGAGGAGCCTTCTTTGTGCTTCCCCATCTCCGCGACGATCCGCCCCAAAACTGGCTCCCGCGGGCTGGCACACGGGTGCAGGTTCACCCCAAGGTGCCTATGCGTCGCGGGGGTGGGATGGAGGGTTGTACCCCCAAAACCCCGGGGTCAGTCCCCATCCCTCCTCCCCACGGCTCCGCCACCGCCAGGCAGGGACAGGGGGACACCGAGGAGCCTGAGCCACACCGGCCTCCCCATCGCCCCCACCCCGGGGACCAGCACCCTCCTCCCCTTGAGGACACCAAGGTCCCATCCGTACAACAGGCCATCCCCTGCCACCCACCCCAGGAAAACCCTAAAAGCCCGACGGGGCAGGGGGGGAAACGACACACAGGTGAAGGCCCCCACCCTGAAATCCCATTTTTTTCCCCAAAAAAAACCCACCAGTGCTTCCCAGTGCCAACGGAGCGCTCGCGCCCTGGCACACATCACAGAGAAAAGAGGGCAGCAGCTGCCAGGCTGCGCCGAAGCAATGACATTTATTGGGGGGGGGGTGGGGGGGGTGTCGATGGGGGCAGCTGGCAGCTGATTATTATTATTATTATTACTTTTTTTTTTTTTTACTCATCTTCCTTTAAATAAGATTGTTCCAATTCACAAAGCACTCGCCTGGAACAGGTTTCAGAGAGGAAAGAAGCGGGCGCAGGACGCGCCGCAGCCATGCACAGAAAAAAAAGAGCTTTAAAAAAAAAAAAAAAAAAGAGGAATCCAAATCTATTTAGGTGTGGAAGTCTCTTTTCCAAGCTGATCCGAGCGTGTGGAGGCCGCGGGGTGTTATTTGGGATTTTTACCTAAAGATTTACCCAACCGGGGTTTTATAGGAATGAGGTTTGGTTTTGGTTTTTTTTCCCCCCCTCACGCAGCGAACGGGAGCCGCGTCTCTGGGGTCACCCCCACACCAGCCCCTTCCCAAACCCCATCCACCTGCCCGCAGCCGCCGCCACCACCCTCCCGCCCGGTTTGAGGTTTGGACAGGGACCGGTTTCCACCTGAAAGTGTTGGGAAATGCCCTGTAAACCCCTCAAATCCCGGCTCGTCGGCAGGGCGATGCCTGGGATGGTCGGTGGCCCCACATCCCCTCTTCCCATCCCGACTTGCCGTACCTGCTCCTCACAACAGCCCTTTGTCTCCCGGCCCCTTCGCGGGGATGCCCGGCCTTTTATTGCCATTAACATCCAGAAAATAAATGGAAAATAAACAATCTCTTCACAGCTGAACCACCACATTCCCCCTCACCCACACCCCCCATTAATACAACGTTGAGCCGCTCTGACAAATATTCCCTTTAAATAAACGCCAGCGGAGTTGAAGAGGGATTTGTTTTCATTTAAGGGAGGTGGGTACATTTTTTGCTTTAATAAATGTTTTCCCTCCTGCAACGGCGCGTTTGTGAGAGGTGGTGTTCGAGCCACGGCCGCGCGCAGCAGCATGCGCCGCCGACACGGGCGCCGGGATTATCGCGACAAGGCGTCGCTGCTCCCTGCCACGATTCGGCAATTTATGGACATTTCCTCATACCTAAAAGTTGATTTTAATTTTTTTTTTTTTTTTTTTTTTTATTATCCTACCTCTAGAGCAGAGGGAGTCGCCTAGCAATGGGCTCAGCTCAGATCTGGTCCAAATATTTTTTAGCTTTTTTTTTTTTTTTTGGGCAACGGGTTTGCAATATTTTTGTCAGACGCTAACTGTGACCGTATGGATGTTTCATGATAAAAAAAAAATAAAATAAAATCCGGTTTACTAAATGAGCGCTTTTTCTGGTTTAAATACAAGAAAATACTGATTTTTGCTGGACAAAAGTTGAGAAGAATCCCCATGTTCCATTAAAAAGGCCTTTAGCAGACCCCCCCCCTCCTTCTTCTGTGGGAGCAGCTTGGGGTGGTTTTGCTGCTTTTGCAAAAGCAGCTGGTGACATACGGGGATGGGGTAGGGGGGGGACGACAAGATTTGCACCCCCTGCCCGGGGGATGCCCGTCCCAGAGCCAGCGCATCCCCATTTCCCACCTGGGCACCGCAACCCCAAAGCAAATCCAGCTTTAAACCATTAAAATAGTGTCTTTTTTAACCCTTTCAGTGCTCCTGGGGCACCCAGGAGATGGGCAGCGAGGGCAGGATCTGGCCCCCAGCCCGTGGCTCTCCCAAAGGGCCTCACCGCCTGTCCCGCCCCACGTCACCGTGTCTGTCCCTGCCACAACCTTGGCCCATCGCCATGCAGGCCTGGCATTTGGGTTTTGAGTTTGGGTTGTGGTTTTTTTGGTTTTTTTTTTTTCCCCCATCCCCCCTCTCCTTCTTCTTGCATTTTCCGCCTTTCCGCAGCTCCGGGGCCGTGGGGCTGCAGTGCAGTTCCAGCGCCGACGCCGGTAGAGGCTCCTGGAGCTGCTTTCAGCCCTGCCTGATGCTCCATCACCTTCCCGGTCCCGCAAAGCGCTCCTGGTTCCGTCACCTTCCCCATCCCTAAAATCCTCCAGGGGTTGACGGGGAGCCGGGCATCGGGGCCGCCTGCCCACGCAGCTCCCTGCTTGGCTTCTAACCCGTGGTTAGAACCCGCGGGTTCGGCTCTGGGGGTGCACGTGGGGGATTTGCTGCTGTCTAAGCACAGCACGAGCATCCACCTTCCTCTTCCTCGGCGGGACAAAGCTACCGCTGCTGCTCTTCTCCCCCCTCTCTCTTCATAAACCTCTGGGTTCGTGGGCTCAGGTATTAGGGCAGGTTGCACAACCCCATCTGTTCCCCACTTGATTTTCCTGGGGGTAGGGGGGGGAACCACAAACCAAAAAAAAACCCCCACAACCGCAAACCCAAACAATTATGCTTTTAAAAAAAAAAATAAAAAAATAACCCGCTCTCCGCGCCAAGTCAAGCAAGAATAGCTCAAACAGCGCGGGGCCTTCCCCCCCAAGAGCTGCTGTTTGATTTTGGGGCGTGCCGGTGGGATTTATTCGCAGCTTTTACCCCCCTCCATGGTTCGGGGTTGTTTTGGTGTTTTGGTTTTGGGGGTGTTTTTTTTTTTAGTTTTGTGTGGTTTTTTTTTTGTTGGTTTTTTTTTTTTTTTTTTTTCTCTCTCTCCTGGGGTGGAAGAGGACACGCCAGCGCAGGCCGTCTCTTGCTGGAGCCTCCTCTGCACGCCTTGGGTGCTCAGGGCCGGCGGAACAAGCAGAAAATGGGCGCAGCCCTTATCTCAGCCCTTCTTACCCCAAAAGTATTGCTCACCCCAGGGGAGCTCCCCCAGGCCACAGCGGGGACACCAGAGGGTGGCTCTTCAGAGGGACCCGGGTAACGACATTTACCCGTCGGAGAACGAGCAACACCACCAAAACCTTCAGGAATCACCTTCCCTGAGCCTGGAGCTGCTCAGTTTTCCTCCCCTGCCCAAAAAAAATAGGCGGGGGGGGGAACGCGGTGTCCCGCACCCCTGGGGCGATCCGAGCATCCCAGGCTGCTCCGGTGGGACGGAGGAGAGAGGTGGCGAGGGACAACCTGGAGTTCAGGGGTGAAAATAGCTGGGTTTGCACAAAGACACCCCAAATCTGTGGTGCCCTGGGAACCTCGGTGCCCAAGAGCTGTCCCAGCGTCACCTCGGCTTTCGCTGGTGTCAACGGGGGGATTTTGACTCTCTGGAAGGAATCCTTCGCCGGGGGCTGAAAAGCTCTTCCCTCTGGTTGTGCCCAAAACTGAAGCAGTGGGGGGTATCCCCAGCACACGGCTGGGTGTGGGGGGAGCTGGCTGGACGTTTTTCTGATGGCAAATGACAATTCATCAAAAGCAAGATGTCACGCCTAAGGGCAGGCCGGTTTCTACAAAGAGTTTGTTGCGGAAGAGAGAAATCGGGAGGGGAGAAGCGCCAAAACGAGATCAACACGTTTTTGGCTTTGGGCTTTTCAAGAAGGAACCCTGAGCTTGTCGAAAAAAAATAAAATAAAATTTAAAACAAAAAAAAAAAATCACTTTTCATTTTAATATTTCACATTATAGAGCCGAAAGTAATTTGCTTTGCAATTTCACTCTGGGAAAAACATTGAAGTTTCAGCTCTTGTTCTTCCTCAGAAGTGGGAGAAAGGGAGGAGAAGGGAAGAGAAACCTCGAGTATTGCCCATGAATTTAAAGCATCCCATTCCCCTCCCGGCTGCCTTAATGAGATCCGTCTTGAATCTAGAGGAACCCCGCTCAGGAAAAATAAATAAAGAAAGAAAAAAAAAATCTCATTCGAAATGTTTTCTCAACGACAACAAAAAGATTAGGAATGGAAATGCCCATGGGAAAGGAGGGAGTTGGAGAAGGCTGGGGTTTTTTTGGTGGGGGAAGAGGGAGCTTTTGGTGAGGACGAGCACGAGAAGGTCCCGCGGGATGGGGGAAGGGACCATCTGGAACTACTTGTTGTAGCCGACGCGACGTCGTCGCAGGGAGCAGCGCCAGGCGAAGGGTGTTGAGGTTGCACTGAACCTCCCTTCCAGCGGGACCAGTCCTGATTTACCCCACCAAAAACCATCCCAGGATTTACCCCAACGGCCACGCTTCTCTCCCCAGCCACATCAGGGGGAGATGCAGGCTCCGGACCTTCGATCCAGGTGCCAGAATAGGCAGCTTTGCTCTGAACAAAAGCAAATTCAAAGCCTTTCTGTGCCAAAAAAAAAAATAAAATTTCAATTATCTAGACAAAACGCAGCGGCAACGGGCCTGTGGATGAGGCAGAGCCAACCTGAAGCTGCTGGAGAGGCAGTGGCCACGTAGGGTCTGCTCCCAGCCCACTCCCTCGCGGGAAGGTGCCATGAAATAGTGGAGATTTACTGCAAACCTGCGATAAATTGGGTGATGCGGAGCCCTGCCGCCGCTCACGGCCGCATCCCCGAGGGCAGAGCTGGGGCTCGCTCTCCCTTTCCGTGCAAAGCGCCACCATTCCCACCTTTTCCCGCATCAAAGCGCCCGCCGGGAGAACGTACCGGGGACGAGGGACGCTCTTGGTCCTCCGTCCCAACCGCTCAACACGCAGTTGGTACCAGGCAGACCAGTGCCCGAGGGGAGCGGTGCAACTGGAAAGGGGGGGTGGGGTGGTGGTGGAAATAAAAATCCACGCTAATCCTTTCGGTTTGTCTTTTTTTGTTCGTTATTTTGGAAAACGCTTTCAACCACGGGAAATAAAACAGGACGGAGCGGGAGGGATGACCAAACTCAACCCCTGCTCCTCCTCTCCATCCCACCCTCCGGCACCTGCCTGGGGGCAGCACTGCCTCTTTCTCCCCACCCCACCCCCCCGGCAGATTTTTAGCCCCCACAATGGCACGGGCAAGGGTGCCGGGCCGATGCCAGCCGCATCCCGGGCTAACGCTGCCGCCCCTTTTGTCTGAGGGCATTAAAACCCCAGAAACGTTGGGGTGGTGGCGGTGGCGGGGGGGGGGGACGCGGGGAGAGGCTGTCAGCGCCTGATGAGTGGCTGCGCGGCGTTACCCGTCTGGCACCGGTGCCCCTCGCCACGAATGCCATTGGCAAAGCTCTGCACAAACAGCTTTTCAGGGCTCGCCTGGTTCTCCCGGCTGCCATAGAAACCCCTGTTTAGCTGAAAGTATATTAAAGGGTGGCGCTGGCCCTCGCGCTGAATTCATCACATTGTATTCCCCCAGAAAAAAAAAAAAAAAAGAGGGAAAAAAAAAAAAGAAGAAGAAGAAGAAAGCCCACCCCTTTGTGCCTCTGCCTGCGCTTTCTCTGTCCAAGGGAGATGGTCGTTCTCCGGTTCATTTTGTACCCGCAATTGCATTCCCCCCCCCCCACTCCCCGCCATCTCCAACCCTGGGAAGGAACCACTGCGTCCCACCAGCCCTCACCTTCTGGCCTCCTCTCTCTCCATCTCCCCACCCACCACCAATGAAACACCAAAAGGCTCCTTGGAATAATAATAAAAAAAAAAGAGGATATATGAAAAAATTGGGGGGGGGGGTAAATCCCTCTCTGCTCCCCCATCCTGCTCTTCTCCACCCCAGCACCCCAGACTAAAGCCGGAGTTGCAGCCGACGGGTCCCAAGGGGGGTTTTTTGGGAAGCAGGGAGAAGGGGGCAGAGGCGAATTTGGTCGCGCGCTTCCCTTCCCTCACAGAACCGGGTTAAATAGGAAGTTTCCAGCTTGAACAGCAGCAAAACCGCAACGGAACGCACCTCCAATACAGACAAGGTAACGATTTGAAGAGGTATAAACCCGTTTTTTTTCCCCCCCAACTGCCGAGCGAGCTCATCCCAACGCCCGCGAGAACCCGGCCCCGAAACCTCCCGAGGCTGAGCAGAGCGGCTCGGCCGTCCCCTCGCCAACCCCGGGGGCAGCGAAGAGGTAATTTAGTCACTGGAGGCGCGAGCTGGGAGTCACCGATTCAAGCGGATTTCATGCCCTGCCACCGGCCGTATCTCTCTATCAGGGCGGCCGGCGGAGGTCTGACCCACCTCCAGCCTGCTCCGCTCAGCCCAGCCCTCGTCCCACCACGGCAAAGACCCAAGCGGCCACGGGACACTCCAGATTTACACCACCGAGTCAAAAGTCCAACCATTTGAGTCAAAAAAAAAAAAAAAACAAACCCAAAACCAAACAAAAATACCAACCAACAAACCCCAGCATTTTGGGGTTACAATCTGCTTTTTTCGCTGCCAGAAAGGGGAAACCTTTCTGTTTCTTGCAGAATTGGCGCGCGGTTTGTGACAAGTTCTCCTGCAATTTTTACACCCCCGCCCCGCAAAGAAGATTTAGTTTCCTTGGGCATTTCCTCCCAGAGCTTCCTATCTCAGCAAAAACGAACCAGTTTTGCCCAAATTTATTGGCCTCCGCAGAACAATCCCCGAATCCAAACCGAACTTACTCCTTATTGCCCACATCGGACCCGCAGAGGTGGCTGAAAGCAGCCGCTACCTCAAATCTGCCCTGAAAGTATTTCTTAAATTTCCAAAAAAAACCCAAAAACCTCTCGCCAATTTAATTTTTTTTTATTTTTTTAAACCATTTATTTTACCTCCACCCACAAGAAAAGCAGAAAGGATCAAAGCCGAGCCCTTTTGTGGCTCGGGGTGCCCCCGCCATCAGCGGGCTTTGTTCGAAACGCCCTCAAAGAAACTCTCATTTTGGTCTAGAGCCAATTATAAAAATTGGGTGGGGGCTTTGCTGAGCTTTAGGGGTGTAAAATTGTCATCCCGTCAGTACAGCCACCAAACGGTGATGTGCCGGGTGGAGTCTGCCTTTGCCTGGGCCGAGGGAACAGGGACGGAGGGGGACGTTTCGTTGCTTAAAGGCCGGTGGGGGGGGTAAAAAAAAAAAAAAAAAAAAAAGAACAAAACAGTTTCTCAGCTCAGGAAGGAGCCCATCGCTCCTCAGCCCTCCTGCACAGCAGCGTTTTGCCGCAGCAGGTCCCGGGTGCAGCACAACGTGGGGTTTACTTGCCCCCACTAGCTCGGCTGAGCCCCACAGACGCCCTGCGAGTCTCGGAGGGGGGAGTCCCATGCAGCCCCCCGCATCCCACGCAGTCCCCCGGGTCCCAGCAGCAGGACCAAGCTGACCCAGGTGCAGCAGGGCTGGGAAGAATGACCCAAAAGCCATCCACTTCCCAGCCCCGCATGCAGGCGGCGGTGGCGGGTTGGGGGGGGGGAGCTGGGTGTCTGCCCCACACCAGGGCCGAGCAACCCGTGGCCCCACAGCACCCTCCAGCCTTGCTGCGGGGATGCACGCACCCAAAAAACGGTTTGCAAACCTCCTCCTCCTGCAGGTGCCCCCACAAAAACCCCTCCAAACCCACCCCGGGAACCGGCACAGGGCAGCCAGCGGTGTCGCCAGCCGCGTCCCCAGCCACCCCGGGGAGCGGAGGAGCCCCCGGCTCGGGTCCATGCCGGCACATCGGTCCCACTCGACGTCACGGCGGTTGGGGGGACCCTGCCACGTCTGGCCGCTCTCTGCCCATCTGCATCACAAAAGCCCCATTCTTGCGAACTTGGGCGACCTCCCGACCTCGCCAGCTCGGGGAGTGAATGGCTTTAGTCTGCCACGACCATCATGTCACTTTGATTAGTGCGTGAATAAACTCTCAATCCCGGGCTGGGGGAGGCAGGGCTGGCGGGAGCCGCGCTGGCTCCCAGCCCCGGCCGCGGGGACGGCACCCTCGGCCATAGAACCATGGAACGGTTTGGGTGGGAAGGGACCTTGAAGACCATCCCGTCCCAGCCCCTGCCCTGGGCAGGGACACCTCCCACCAGCCCAGGTGGCTCCAAGCCCCGTCCAACCTGGCCTTGAACCCCTCCAGGGATGGGGCAGCCACAGCTTCTCTGGGCAACCTGGGCCAGGGGCTCACCGCCCTCGGAAGAAGGAATTCCTTCCCCACATCTCATCTCAATCTCCCCTCTTTTGGTTTCAACCCATTCCCAACGTCCCGTGGCTCCCCTCCCTGCTCCAGAGTCCCTCCCCAGCTTTCCCGGAGCCCCTTGAGGGACTGGAAGGGGCTCCAAGGTCTCCGCGGAGCCTTCTCTTCTCCAGGCTGACCCCCCCCAGCTCTCTCAGCCTGTCCTCCCAGGTGCTCAGTCCCACACCCGGGGATGGCCGCAGGGACGCCACCACCCAGAGCACCCTCGCCCCCTCTGCCAGCCAAACCAGACCACGTAACCCACCGCCCTGCGTGCAAGGTGGCACCCAATCCCACCTGGGTGCTTGGGGGGGGGACCCCAAGCCCTTCCCACCGCTGCCACCTCCCCGTGGGACCTTGACAGCGAGCAGAGCAGCCAAAATGAAACGTTTAAGGACCCCCAGGGAAGTGCTGCCAGTCTCCCTCATCACTTCAATGCCCAAAACTCAAACGACAGCATCGAGGGGGAAGCTCCCTGTGCCAAACCCCGCTGCGATGAGCACCGTCTGAGCAGACCTGTCCCAGTCCGGGTCCCTTCAGCCCCCGAAGGGGTTCACAAAGGGCTGCAGGAACCTCCAAACCATCTGACCCTTCCCAAATGGCACAGGGAAAGGGCGGCGAGGGCAACCCCAGCCCAGGGCAGGATTTCCTGAGCACACGGGATCCACGGGAAGCTCAGCCCTGCGTTTGTGACAACAGGCAGCCAGCACCACTCGCCCAAAGGATGGACGGGTGCGGTGGGGACAACGGGGCTGTCCCTTGTCCCAAGGATGCTCCTGGCTCGCTCCTGTCCAGTGGCCACATCCAGCTCAGAAGTGGCCGCACCACCCACCCCCGGCTTCACCTAAGAAACCCCAGCACCATCAGGGGGATCAAAAAAGTTGGGAAGGGCCGAGAGCAAGCCTTCGGGCAGGCAGAAACCCAGGCTTTTGGGGGAAAACATGGCGGGGGGGAAACTCGTCTTTCAGGAGGCCCTGAAGTGCGCTTCAATCTACGAGCCAACCTGCGGGACGTAACGAGTCGCAAGCCTCGGCTTTCGAGGAGAAGCCGAACTCCCGCTCGCTGCGCCTCCCGCCACGCCTAATAAACCCCGAGTTGCTCAACCACCTCTCAAAACTGCCAAAATCCCACCATTTTAAGGCTAAAACTGCGAGATCCGTAGAAAAGGGTTAGGAAGACAGTAAATTAGGCCCCGCACGAAGGGCTCTACATGGGAAGCTAATGACCTTTTGTCTCTCCTGTCTGCAGACGGGCCTCATTTGCATGTGTGCAGTTGGAATAATCTCGCCCATATTTCAAGCGCGCGGCTGCATCCCCGCGTCCTCCTCCGGCGAGGTTCCCTCCCGCCGCGCCTGCCATTATAATAGCGCCGCCACTTCAGACCGCCTTTAAAGCCACCTAGACGCCAGCCGGGGCCTCCTCCAACCCGACGGGAGGGCTCTCCCCACGCGAGAGAAAGGAGAACTTTGAGGCCCCACATGTGACAAAACTGAGACGTCGCGACACGGCCCCGGGGCAGGGTGGGGGGACACCCCGAGCTGCGAGACCCTGACGGCAACGCCCCTGCGCCAGCTATGGGGAGCATCCCTGGGTTTTGGGGGACGGGGAGGGGGGGCTACTCTGGTAACAAGCCCCATCCTCCTCTGAGGACCAAGGTTTTAGGTTGATGTCAGGTTTACGGAGCCCAAGTGCTTTGCCAGATCCCCGTGCCACGAGCCAGAGCCCCGGGATGCCCTTTCTTAGGTGCTTTGAGGGTAATTTTTGAAGCAATTCCCAAAGAGCAGGTTGAAAGTGTCAGAAGGGGAAAATCCGGGTGCCGGCTGAGGTCTTTCCCTGCTCACGTTCCTTCTCCTCAAAGCCTGGAGGTATCTCAGAGCTGCTTCAACCAGCCCCGGGAGGCGCTACGAGCCTGACTGGGGGAGGCTGGTGTTACCGGGACCAGAGCAGCTCTTGGCAACACCCCCAACCCCAATTCCCGTTCCAGGTGCGCGGCGGGAAGGCAGGGGACACCTCGCCCAGTGGAGCCATCCGGTAGCGCTTGGTTTCCCACCGTCCGTCCTCATCATCGACCTGCCCCGCGGCGACCCCAAGAGCCTGGACTGGCCCTGGGCTCAGAGCAACGCAACTCGGGTCACTGGGGCTGCACCCCAAAACCACCGAGCACTGGCTCCCCCCCTTCCTTCCCAACCCCCTCCAAGGCTTCCAGCATTAAAAATAATAATTCTTTCTCATTTATGCCATTGTCCCTCGTCCCCCCCGCTCCACTGAGCCCCAAGACCTGGTCTCAGCCCCTCTCCCCGCGCCGGGATCAGGCGTCGGGGTGGCGAACACAAGCCCTCAGACAGGCAGAGCTGTCAATCCGGCCCCCGTCCGTCGCTCAAAAGATTGATTAAGGACAAAAAAAAAAAAAAAACAACAAAAAAACCCCCAAAAAACAAACAAAAGAGAAAAGGGAACTTATGGACATGAGCTGAGAGGCGGGGAAAGAGGGGAGGGGAAACGAGCCCGGCCAAGTTAAAATTCCGACGGAGAAGTTGCAGCTGAACTATAGAGTCTAGACAACCATTCACGGCCCCGGCCCCAATTGTTATATAGCCTCTATTGTCTTAATTAACCATTTTAGCTGCAATGGGAGCAGACAAATCTTTTCTTCTCCGTTCCACCCCTCCTCTGCCGCACACTCAGGCAGAAAAACCCGCAACCGAGTCAAGTGCTTTGATTTAAAAATAAAAAAAAGCCCCCTCGGCATATACACACACACTTTTTTTTTTTTTTTTTTTGGGGAGGGAGGGGAAGGACCTTTGCAAGGTTCCTTGAGAAAAAAATACAAATAAAAATCACTCGCCAAACAAGCCGGGGGAAAGGGGCTGGTTGTTGTTGTTGTTGGGGGGGGGGGGAATGCAAATCCTGACGCAACGTGAATGGGAACAAACGGGTTGATTCTTTTAATCTCCTAATGTGCTTAATAAAGCATTATCGCGATGCAAATTTTATTTTAAGGCCGCACATATTTTATCCGCCACGCTGGTAATTTTTAGTTGGCCGAGCACAATCCGCCGCTTTGTTTTACTGGGTTATCGCCGGTTGGGGTGGGGGGGCGGGGGGGGGGGGTGCGAGATGGATATTTTTGAGGGTGTCACGGGACTTCTGCCAACCAATAGCCCCCGGGAGTCTCAGCAGCACGCCCTTTGGGGCCTTTAAGCTGGAGAAATAAATAAATAAAGAGGGCCAAATTCGCCTCTCGTGACCCCAGCCCCAAACGCAGGAGCCATTCAGAAGCGTTTCTCACCACCCCCCCACACCCCCCCTCTCCGCACCCCCCCCCACCCCGAGCCCCAAAGCCTCTTCTCTCCCCTCCCACCCGCTACATCCCATTTACGCTGATTTAAAAGGGGGGTTTTAGGGGGTGGTGGGGGGAAAAATTCAAGCGGCGGAGCAGGTTCCCCTCACCGAGGACACGGGCGGGAGGCTCTGCTCCTTTCGGGGTGGGGGGGGTGGGGGTGGGGAGTGTCTCAAATATTGCCCCTTCCCCACCATAAACTGAAACCGAGCGTCTCTGCAGAGGCCCCGCAGCGCTTGCACCCCCTTCCCCCGGCGGAAATCAGGGCTCCGCAAACATTTTTTTTTTTATTTTTTTTTTTTTTTTTTTTTTTTTGAGAGCCAGCCTTGCCCTGACGGGGTGCGTTGGGGGGGCGGGAGGGGGGGAATCTGCCTCATTTTATGCCAGTGTGTCAAGGTACGAACCTGATTGCAAGAGAAAGAAATTAGTGACAATTATAATCACGGCGCCGGGCTGCGGCTCTCTAATAGAAAACTGTCATTTTGGCAGGATAAATGCGGCTCGGGCAGCGCTGTAAAACAAACACGGATGCGCGCGAATGGGCGAGATCGGGATGGCGCCCGAGTCCGCTCGGAAAAGGGGTTTGGGATTTATTTTTTTGTTTGTTTGTTTGGTTTTTTTCCCCTCCCCTCCAGCGCGGAGCTGAGCACCGCGCTGCCCCCCCGCCTGCGGGGAGCCCAGGGACGGCTCCGCTCCCCCCATGGAAACCCCGAGAGACGAGCTGTAGGGCAGGGACCAACCGCTTGAAGGACTTTGGGAGACGAGGGGTGGAGAAGCGCAGAAAAGGGGTGCAAAAAGCCCTTACTAAAAGCACCGGGGGGGGTGTGTGGGTGGGTGGGTGTCTGGGAGCTGGAGAACAGAGTCCGCAGCCCCTTCCCGTCCCACTGAACCCCCTCTTGCCGCAGCGTTTGGGCAGGGCAGGGGGTAGAAGCATCACTGATGGTGGCGATGGGCTCCTCTGGCAGGACGGAGAAGACCTTGAGCCCAGAAGGAACACGTCCCCCCTCCAAGCCTGGAAATCCAGCCCCCAAACCCGCGCGGCGGCAGACGTAGGGGCAGGCAGGGAGCTCTCCCCATCCTCCCCTCAGCCCTACAAGTGTTTCGCTGCGGGAGACGTGGAAGCCAGAGGCACGAAGAGGGTCAACGCTCTTCCCTCAACCCCTGGGGAAGACCAGTCCCCTCCGCAGTTGAACGCAGCAGCTCGGAGATGGGGTCAGGAAGCCTCTTGGCTGCCCATCACCAGCAGGGAAGGGCTGCAGGAAGGATTAAGGGGATTAACGTGGTCCAGGAGCTACTTCTAAGAGGTTGGCCACAGCCAAGGAGGCTGGTCTGCAGGGCAAGGAGGGCCAAGCGGGGACCTTTGCCAAGGGAGCAGGGAGTTTGCGAGTCGAGAGAGGTCCAAAAATGTATCCTGGCCTTTCGTGGTCCTCCCACAGGGCCTGCCACAGTTGTGCAAACCCACTGAGCTGTCACTAGTGCCCTCCCAGGACACAAAGAGCAGCATTTGTGGGGAGAAAAAGCCAGTTCCACCTACCCGCGTTCACAGCCAGGTCTGCAAATTCCCATGTTCCCATCTCACTTCATTCCTACAAGGTACGCAGGAACAAGGACCACAGAGACTTCACGCTTTGAGCCCTGCTGGGGACACCTAAGGGGCATGAGACCCATGGTACCAGCCAGGCCTCCAGTCACCCCATGCCGCGGGGGGTCCCGTCCTCCAGCCAGCAAGTCCAGCTGTGCACCCCTTCCCACCTTCCCCAGGGCACTCCAACCACTGCGAAAACAAGTTCATGAAGGTCTTCCAGAAGAGCAGAGCCTACAGAGATGATGGGGATCACCAACACCCCCAGTAAATCCTTCAACATCAACAAAAAAAACCAGCCAGACCCTTAAGAACATACGAAGAACAAAGGCCAACCTGAGAGACGAGGAGCAGGAGGACCAGCGCTGACACAGGTGCACCAAGGTCAGAAGACAAGATGAAGGTAGAGGGAAACAAGAGCCCCCCCATGCCCTCCTTTAAATAGACCAACAGCCCCAGGCTGGCCCCTGTCCTGATTGCTCACGGCTCTCAGGTGTCATCTCCTCAGGGGTGGGACCACAGCTTGTTTCCAGCACCCAACCGCTAGCGCTCTGTTTGACACCCACCCGGCTGGGATGCAGGAGGGACCTAGAGCAGGTGGAGATGGGGTGGTGGGAGCGTGGTGCATGATCTGACCACCAGGTGCATGCTCCAACCATCACATGCATGCTCCAACCATCACGTGCGTGCTCCAACCATCATGTGTGTGCTCCAACCATCACGTGCATGCTCCAACCATCACATGCATGCTCCGACGATCATGTGTGTACTCCAACCATTACATTAGTGCTCCAACCATCACATTAGTGCTCCAACCATCACGTGCATGCTCCATCACGTGCATGCTCCAACCACCATGTGCATGCTCCAGCCATCACGTGCATGCTTCAATCGTCACATCCATGCTCCATCCATTACATGCATGCTCCAGCCATCACATGCCTGCTCCAACCATCACGTGCATGGTCCATCTATCTCATGTGTGCTCCAACCACCACGTGTGTGCTCCAGCCATCATGTGCGTGCTCCAACCATCCCATGTGTGCTCCAACCACCACGTGCGTGCTCCAGCCATCACGTGCATGCTCCATCTATCTCATGCGTGCTCCAACCATCACATCCGTGCTCCAACCATCACATGCATGCTCCACCCATCACGTGCCTGCTCCAACCATCACGTGCGTGCTCCAACCACCATGTGCATTCTCCGTCTGTCGCACGCGTGCTCCACCCATCACAGGCGTGCTCCACCCATCACGCGCACGCTCCATCCGTCACACGCGCGCTCCGTTAATCACAGCCACCACGTCCACGCTCCGTCCAGCCAGGCCTGGCTTCGGGAGGGCGCGACACGACCAATGCCCTGAGAAGGTGCTGGAGAGATCCGGAGGATGGGGAGGGTGTTGCTGCCCCTGCACAACGCACCAGAGTCTTCATCTTCGTTAAAGCCTCCAGGCACGCTCTTAATGTTACCTCGCTAATAATAATATTTCATCTGCCTGATCTGATTAGGTTAGGCTCATTTGATTTTTGCAAAACACCTTTAATCACCTTGCAAATTCCCCATCATTATAAACGGAGCCACCACAAACATTTTCGGCAATCCAAGTTTTATTTTCAGCGATCCCTTTTTTTTTTTTTTTTTTTTTTTTAATCCTTCATACGCAAGAAAGGCGGTTGTAAAAAAAAAAAAAATATATATGTTTTAAAAATGCGAACAAGACAGAGGCTGGGAAAACATTAACAAGGCCCCGTGCTTTCTGCTAAAGTGCCTTCATTTCATTATCATTAAATTTGCCTAGTAATTAGATTTCGGTGCATGAATATTTTAAAAAAAATCTAACAGACAGGCTGTCAAAAAAAAAGCACGACAACATCAATTCGATAATTTTTGAGACAGAGACATTCATAAGCAATTAACACAGATTTCCTGGCTTTGGAGACTTTTTTCCTTTCTTTTCTTCTTTCTTTCTTTTTTTTTTTTTTCTTCCTCCCCCCCTTCCCAGCCTTGTGTTCTTTCACCTGACATCAAAAGAAAAAAAAAAAAAAAAATCACTCTAAACATCGGTGCTTCCTTTTTCTATTTTCGTGGGGTTTTTTTGTTTTGGTTTTTTTTTTTATTATTTTTTCCTGCTGTTCAGATGATCCCGGGCGCCGGTTTTCCCTCCCGCTTGGCACGCTCCGGCGCTCCGCTCCCCTCCGCCTCAAGCCTTGCTGAACACGGGCGGGCGCGAGGTTGGGTCATCCATCAGACCTTCCCCGCTCCTGCAGGACCAGATTAAATTAAGGTTGCATGAAGCTTCTGTCTTGATCTTCAGGCATTTCTGCTGAAAACAGTGATTTTGATCACTATTTGCATAATTGTACAGTTCCGTATTCACCGGCTCCCTAATTATACGAGCCGTGTTCGACACCGCTCCAGACGAGGGGAGGTTTGCGAGGGGCATATTAAACTGCTCCGTGGTTCTCCCCCCGCCCCCCCCGGGCCCGCTCCTGCCTCCAGGTGGGCTCCAATATGACCGTGTCCCCCCCCCCCGCCCCCAGCTCCTCCCTGCAGGGCTTGGGACCACCCCACGGCGATGGGGACAGCCCCGTGCTTGGCCACCAAACGGTGGTGGGGACAGCCCCGTGCTTGCCCGTCCTCCCCACCTTGTATTTTTGTGAGGGGGGCACCCAGAGCGATGCCAGCCTCCCCCCCCTACCCCCCCCCCCAAAGAAAAAAAAGAAGGGTTGCGGGTGGGATGGCACTCCCTGCTCTCCAGCCACCAAAACGACCCCCTGCAGAGCCCCCGTCCTCCAATTTGCACCCAAAGGTGCAGCACCACCAGCCTCTCTGTCTTGCCCGCGCTGAACGTTTCCAACAGGACCGAAAGGTGGGCGGAAAAAACAACCTAATCCCAAATTTCCACCACTTCCCCCCACCTCCCCCCCACCCTCCCCCCGGCCTTGGTGGTCCCAGAAGAACCTCACATGCCAGAAAGAAGTTTGGTGGTGGAGTTGGCTGCGCTGGGTTGACGGTTGGACGCGATGATCTCAAAGATCTTTCCCAACCTAAAAGATTCTGTGATTTGATGACGCCAGAGCCCAGCTGTTCTGGAGGGGGGTCAGCGTGGGGTAGGTCCAGTCCGTGCCTGGGAGCAGCACAGCCCCCAGATCTGCGTTTCCCGTACGACTGGTACGGTGCCACCAACCCCATGGAGATGCCCAGGACGGAGCTGGTTGCTCACAATTGGCTTCTCACGCATCCAGGGGGGGCAAGTTCTTGCTTCCCCCCCCGCCCCCCATGCCCCCGAACTCCTCATTTGGAAAGCGGCAACATTTCGGGGGGATTTTATTTCCGACGGAGCTTCCAAAGTTCCTGGGATTAGTCCTAAATCAGGACCAAGCAATTAAAATAGTCAAGAAAAGGGGCCTCTTCCCTCTGCGCGTCCCGAATCCTTAAGAAATTGAGTCCTTACTTCAACCGGGGCCTTGAAATGCCGAAAGCCCGGCCAGACCCTGGCGTTAGGTCTGGGATCTCTTAAAAGAGGAAGATTTTGCAGTAAGCCCCACTTGGGACAGTGGACAGGCAGCCAAAATGAGCTTAAAGAGCTAATAAACGCGCCGGGAAGAGAAAACAACAACAAAAAGAAACCCCAAACCCCCATTATTTGACCTAAAAGTACGCGGATGTTAAAAATCGGGGTCTATGTTATTTTTTTATTATTGCTATCATCAGGATCATCACCTCTGGCAAAAACAGCCACACACCAAGAAAATCCTGGACCTCAACTCGGGTCACGCCTCCCTAAAATCTCCTTTGCAAGGTTTTATCGGCAAGAGCCGGGAGTGGAAGCAGTTGGTACAAGCAGCTGAAAGACCAAATCAAAAGCATGTGAGCAGATTAAAGAATCAATCTCTCCGTTTGATGCGGAGGAAATCCCGCTAATTATAAAGAAGGGGCTTATTTCCTGGAGTCACTCCGTTTGAAGTCATCAAAACTAGTACTACTTAATTACTCTACTTTATGGAATACATAACGTCGGGCCCCTTCTCCCGCTCGCCCGTCCTCTGATGCCGTCGCTGGGGTTTCCGGGGGGTTATGGTGATGTTCCTCCTGTACCTATGCACTTATTTATTCAAATGAAGCCCTTAACGGCCCTCGCGCGAGCCCACGGGGAAGCATTTAAACCTGCTTTAAAAGGAGGTTATAATGTAAAAAAAAATAAAAAAATAAAAAAATATCCAGAGTGATTTAACCGTGCAAGCTACCTGGCCATTGTTGCAAGCGCGTGTGCACTGTGCGCGCACCGTGCCGGCAAACGCCGTCAAAAATCAGGTATTTGGAATTAAACCCAAAGGGAAGGCGTTTGCCTTGTCTTAATCCCGGGAAAGGGAAGGGGGCTGGCAGCGGCGTTTACTGAAACGCGGCCTCCGCAGGCTGAGCAACCTCGGGATGCCCGAGCCAAGAGAAAAACGAGCTGCCAGCTTTCGGTCCGTGGCCACATCTAGCTGACGTCCATAGGTAGAAAAAATTAAATAAATTAAAAAAAAAATACATTCGGGTATTTCGAGGAAAAGAAAGAGTGGCAGGTAGGCAGGGGATCTTCCCAGAACTGGTGTAAAGACGTTCAATATTGAGGACTCTCCGATTTCCCTCGTCTCTCCAGGTGGCCGTGGGGCCAACCCGGTGATGGACGTGCTTTGCTCCAGGGCCAACAACTGCCAGTCTCATAAAGCACCGCGCTAAAGCTCGAGATTCCAGAGGCGGGTGATAAACACGGAGGAGAAATCACATTTAAAAAAAAAAAAAAAAAGCAATAACCGTATTTTTACAGGTTGAAACCTTGAAAAATGCGGCCCAAAGGATTCGGGCAGGGAGAGGCGAGGAAGTTAATTTTTATGAAGTCTTGCCCTTCTCCATGCGGTCTCAAGGGGAGCTGAACGCTCTCGAGCGCATCCCTGGCACCGAAGCTGCTCCCGGGACCCGAGTCCTCAGGCAAAGCCATCCCTGCCGAGGGAGCGAAGCCCACAGGACCCAAACCCTCTCCCAGGCTGAGTTTAGACACTCGAAGCCCATCACCCTTCTAGCGAAAACCTCCGGGGAGCCGGTTTCGTGAAGATCTGCCCATTTCCATGGCTGGGGAGCACTGGGACAAGCCAGGTTTGGGTTTGACTCGCTCAACCTTGGCTGGTCAATGAGACTTTTCCCCAAAATTGCTCTCTTTTTTACCAACAAAGCCAGTAAATTTTGGAAGGGAGAGACAGGAGGACACCTCTTCCTTCATCACCAAGCCCACACACCTACCTGGGTCTGCGGGTGCTACCCGGAGATCATCATTACTGGTAGCAATAATAAATCTCGCTGCTCCGTCCTGGAGTTTCTCCCAAATCACTTGAGTCCAGCTGGGGGAGCGGATGAGAGACGTGGAGCCACGTGCCGCTCTTCGGAATTCTGCACATACCACCCTGCGTCGGGAACGTCCCAGGAATGCTGCCGTGGAGTCATGAGGCTCCGCAACCAGCAATTGGGGGTGAAAAGGGTGGTTTGTTGGTTGGTTTTTTGCTGTTGTTTTTTTTTTTTTCCTAAGACAGAAAGAGAAGAAATCTGCTAAGCCCGGGTTTGACCTGACTGGGAAATGCAAACTGGGCTCCGCACTGGTTGTGCTGGCCTGAAAAATCCCTTTTAAGATGCCTGAGCTTCGTGAAAACACCAAGCGGGAGCACACCTCTATAAAAACCCCTCTACCTGCACGAAGAGCCTTGTGATTTTGCTGTCGGTGGGAGAACTGGCGAGCGCGGTGCCCACGCGGCATCCACACCCCGGGGCTTGGCGTCTCACCGCTCCCCCCTGCTCACAACTCATGCCCTTCCCCGGTCCTTTTTGCAGATAAGGTCCCAGAAACCTCCCAGAGCTGAAAGAGGGGAGATTGAGATGAGATGTGGGAGAGAAATTCCTTCTTCCGAGGGCGGTGAGCCCCTGGCCCAGGTTGCCCAGAGAAGCTGTGGCCGCCCCATCCCTGGAGGGGTTCAAGGCCAGGTTGGACGGGGCTTGGAGCCACCTGGGCTGGTGGGAGGTGTCCCTGCCCATGGACGAGATGGTCTTCCAGGTCCCTTCCACCCCCAGCCATTCTACGATTCCACGTGCAGTGTGGCATCCGCACGGACCTGAAGTATGAGAGGTGTTTCCAGCCCCGTCAACACACCTGCTCCGGGTCCCCAGTACTTCAACGAGACTTTCTCTGCTTGGGGTTCTCCTTGCGAGAGCATCCGTCCACCCGGAGAGGCACAGGCTGGGAGCTGCCTTTGCCCCATCTTTTACGCCCTTCGTCCCACGGACCAAAACAACATTTCCCTGAGCAACACCGGGGAGCCTTCCAGCATTTAGCCCCTTGTGGGCAACGGGAAGAGTTCGAGCTGGGCCTGAAATAAAACTCTCACATCTCAGTCCCCCCGGAACCGAGAAAAACCCAAGGTGAGCCTAGGGCTGATAATTTTTTTGCCTCTTCAGCTCTAAGGTATCGAAGGAGGAAAAGAAGGACCCGCTGCGAGGTGACCACCCCCAGCTCTGCTGGCTGGTAAGAGAGCGGCAAGAAAAGAGTTGGATTTTATCCAAAGTGGCTTTCTAGGGCTGGAGACGTCCTTCCCCGCCATCTATCACGGCCACAGGCAGCGGGAGCCGGGTCTGGGCTCCAGGTCTCCGTCTCGGCGATGGGCGACCCGCTGCGGGTGGGAAGGAGCCCGGGCTGCATGCCCCCGTGCCCAGGGGACGGGCTCTGGGCAGAAGATGGATATAAAACCCCCCCACTCCATTCTCGCCCTGTCCTACCTCAGAGCTCCCTGCGATGGTCCTAAAAACAGAGCACAAACTAACTAAAGTTTTGGGCGCCCGCTTCTTCGCGCGCTGCCCCGAGGCCGCAGGCGACGGGCGTTTTCCCCCCCACCCCGCGCCGCCTCTGAAAGCGGGCCGTAGGGGAGGCGATTTGGGCGCCTGAACAATAAAACACCTCCGCGAGACCTAAACCTTTCCCGAAGCTTCAAGCCTCTGCTTTTAAGAAGGGGGTCCCGCTCCCCGTGGGCTCTCCCTGGAGGAAGGGCCGAGCAGGTCCCCGTCGCCCAGCGAGGACCTCGCCGCCGCCCGGCCGAGGTCTGTTTGTCACTTTTCCTTCATTATTTGCAGTTTGTACACAGGCGTCATTAGGGATTCATTCGGTTTCCCTAGCAGCAGGCATTAGTCTGGCTTCCCTTTCCCCCTTCCCTCGCCAGCGCCCTTTATTTTTAGTGTCTTATTTACAGTTTGACAGAGTAACTGTAACCCTTGCAAGCTACTCCAGCGGCTTTAATCGGGGGAATAATGGGTCCTGTCTGGCCGTGAATAGAATTTAGGGGACAGATTGTTCCACACTCGCCCGGTGGGGTAATTTATTTATGTGCGCACTTGTCAGGAGGAGAAAGGGACGGGGGATCTGTATGCGCCGAGGACACTGAAAAGGAAGGGAGAATGGAGCCAAACGCCCCAGATCCCGCTGCCCCCCCCCCCCCGCCTCCCCTCTTTCCCCCCTCCCCGCCTCCTTCCCACTCTGGCAGCTGAATGCCTCCGGTGGCCGTGAACTTGGAAGGGCCGAAAGCCCCATTCCCAGGCCCTCGGCACGTCAGTGGGGCCGCCGAACGGCTGGGCTGCCGGCAGCGGGGCTCGGGGCTCCAGATGGGTCCGTCCGCGGCGGGCAGCCCTCCCCGCCACTGCCCCGCATAGCCGCGGCGCGGGGAGCACGTCCCATAGCAACCGTACAGTAGCAGGAGCACAGCGGGGGTCTGGGAAGAGAGGCAAAGCCCTCGGAAAAATACAGGATGGGTCCAGACAATGGCCCCCTCTCATATCATAAATTACACGGCAGCGACAAAAGGGGATGAGGGATGCTGCCCTCTTCCCCGCTCCCCGCAGCCTGCCTGCACATCCTGCGTCCCTTGGGCATGGGGACAGTGGTGGCACGAGGGGAGGGGAGGTGGCATGGCGCCTCCCAGCCCGTGACATCCTTCACCTTTCCCCGGTCCCCTAAAGCACGTCTCCCTCGCTCCACAGCATCCCTGCTTGCTGCCCCGACATCCCGCCTGAGCACCCGCCGCCTGGGCGCCGGGGTTGTCCATCCCTGTGGTCCCTCAGCTGATGCTAATTGTCCCCAGGATCGGGGAGAAACGGCTCCTGGCCCGGAGCTGGGATGATTTCTCCTTCTTCTGCTCTTCAGAGAAAAGGCCCTTTTGCTCCCTTTTTCCTCTCCGTGGCTCAAGGCCGCGGGTATTTTGCATCTTGAACCGATGGTGGCAACGTCTCCGCTCAGCTTCTCCCATGGAGGACGCGGGTTAGTGGAGGTTTTGGCAGCGTTGGGTTAACGGTTGGACTGGATGATCTTAAAGGTCCCTTCCAACCCAGACCACTCTAGGAGCTTTTTTTGATGGCGGGGGCCGGACCAGGCTCCATGGCAGCCGTCCCTGCATTCCCATGCGAGGCAGGACAACGGGGTCCACCGAGCACCGGGGCCACCTCAGCCAGGCCACGGTCCCCCTTAGCGGAGAGGATTCGCCCCGCGGAGCCCCCGAGAAGACGGGGGGACAGAGGTGCAGGGGTCCCTTCGCGCCCACAGCCATCAGGCAGCATCCAGCTGGAAGAGAAGCGGGGCTCGGGCTGAGCCCGTCCGGACCCAGACACGGAGAGGCCGAAGCTCCAGCAGAATTTGCTGCTGATGTCCCTTAAACGTCTCCCCGCTTGGCCTGGCTCCCACCTACGCTTGGCACCTTTCCTTTCCGAAAAAAAAAAAGCCTTAAAATTAGTGCATAATTACACTTTCTGCCCAAGTGAAGACCCTTTTTAAGATGCCAGCGTGGTATAAAGACACCCCTGGTGGGGCGACACCCATGGAGCCGTTTTGGCCGCAGGGGGATTCACCAACCGCTCTGTTGGTAGAGCCAGGAATGAAACCGCCACGGCCACTGACTCCGATCCCCGTCAGCAGCGGCTACGTCGGTACAGAGCATCTTTCTGTTCCTGGGGTTTTACTGGTTTTACTGGCATACCGAGAGAGATGCTTAGAGCCGAGTGAGCCACGGGGGTCTGAGGGTGGGCAGACGTCCAAGCAAGCACCAAGACCCACCTCGCCCACCCCAGGTTCCTCTCCCGCAGGCGAGGATGCTACGAGGACCACGGTCTCTGGCTACATGAGACCTCAAACCACGGAAGCGGCCAGCGAGTGGATGGCACGGGAGGACTCAACCAGACAGAAAGCACCAAGATGTTGTCTCCAGGCCACGGTGGAGAGAAGTGCAAAGTCTTCTCTGGATCTCCACTGGCTGGAGGACAACCATGCGATGCTCCGACGGTTTCTCCACCGCTGCTCCAGGACCAAAGGTGATGTGCTGGCTGCTTCGGGTGCGGAGATCCGACCAATGGCCCCCACAGCCTGGGCCCACGGCTGGTGAGAGCTCTCAGCACGTGGAGGTCCAGTGAGGTGGGGACAACGTCTGCCCGGGCGCAGGGACAGGACCTCACCCCAGGGGCCCTCCACCAGCTCACAGCCAAGGGACGCACTCACGCCAAGAGCCTGTTTCGGGGAAGACCTTCCCCGTGGCAGAAAGATCAAGACGTCCCCTCGCTCGGCTGAACCCAAGCCAAGGCAAGAGTCCTTGCATAGGCTTCAAAAAAAAGGCAAGAAAAAGGTTTTTGCACTGGAAACCCGAGGGGCTTTGGCTGCCCCGTGCCACCGCTCCGGGGGGGTGCGGGCAACCCCTGCCCGGCTCCGTCCCACGGCGAGGAGAGCGGTGCCGATGGGCAGCGAGACCTGCGGCACGATCGCGTCGGGCCTGGGGGGGAAACCCCCTCGTCCGGGTACAATGACGGTCTATTCTGCTGATCACAAGCCTAATCCTCTTTGGTTTTTAATTGGCATTTGGGCTAAGCTGATTTAAACCTCTTCACCTTGTTGGGTCCCCCCCGTCCCCCCCCGCCTCGCCTCCCCACTTCTTTCTTTTCTCTTTTATTTTTTTTTTTGACCAAATAACAACGCTGCCATCACCAAGTCCCCGGCACAATGACATCTTTGTGCGAGGGCGAGAGGAGAGGAAAGGGGAAGGGAGGGGGAGAAGAAGGGAAATGTGCTGAACCCACTCGGAAACAATGCGGAGTTTGTGATTCAGACTTGACCACTGGCAAAGGACCCGCTTCAGCTGCGCCTCGTTAATAAACGCACTGTCCCTTCCCAGCCCCTCTCCCCCTGCCCATCACCTCCGCCTCGGGCTCTACCTGCGGTCCCCGTCTCCCGAGGGACGCAGCATCCCCGCACCCCGATGCCACCCGCCGCAGCGGTACCCGCGTCCCACCCGCGTCCCACCCCGCTCTCACCGGCCAGGCTGCGGCGTGCGGCCCACGGGGCGATGAGCGGCGACGGGATGGGGACGTCCCGGTGTCCTCTCCATCCCATCCGTCCCCAAACCGGTGCTGGTGTCCCCAACGGCGAAGGCCGGTGCTGGCCCCGAGCAGCCTGGGTGGATGCTGGTGAAAATCGGGATCTACGCCGTGCTCCGGGCCAGGGTCTGCTGGCAGGAGGAGGAGGAGGAGGAGGGTGCACACGGGATGAGCCATGGTGAGGGGCTTCTGCTGAGGGTCCTGCAAGACAGGTCCTGCTGGCAGCTCCCACACGGCCGGGGGCTCGTGGCTTTTGGATTTTTTCCATACAGCCCCCACTCCCGGGTTGGCGTTAGAGTGAGCCCACCTGAGTCAAAAAACAAAAGCAACAGAAACACCTTTATTACCCTTTTGCCGTGTAAAAGACACAAAAAAAAAAACCAACCCACCCCGAAGAACCCCAAAGGAGCCCTTTGTTGATCAGGTGGGAAAGACATCTCTCGCGGGGTTTGAGGATTATGAGTTAAAACAGCGGCAAGAGGAGCTAAACACAGAACCGAATCCGCGGTCGTTCGAGACTTTGGGCCAAGCAGACGGCGAGGAAGGCGCTGGCAACGGCGGAGCTTTTGGCCCTTCCTTTTCCCCATGATGTCGGTCACCGTGGTGTCACGCCAGTCCCTGAGCGCTTGCTCAAGGGACGCGCAGCCCATCCCGGCGCCGTGCTGGTGCTAGAGACTGTCCGGCAGAAGAGCTTATGGAAAGCCTTTAAAAAAAAAAAAAAAACCCAAAAAAGAAAACAACAAAATAAATCCACTTACCGGGAAATTCCCTGCGAGCTTTCATGGAGGCCGGGGACCCATGATCCTCCACCCAGAAAACGCGCGGAGCATCACGTTGGGTGAACCCCCGGCGCCTCCCTGGTAGGGAGAGAGAGAGAAAAGAGGATGGGAACGCGTTCGATGTCAGCCCCATCCCTCCGTGGCGGGATTACATCGGAACAGGGAGATTACAGCCACGTTTCTGGCAGAAAAAGGGAAGGAGGATGAGAAAAAAGTCAGCTGGAAAACTCTCGGCCTCCTCCCAGCTGTGCTGGTTTCCAAACCCGAGCCCTGAGGAGATGCCCCAGGGGGGGTCTTCAGCTCCGTGGGGAGCAAAAGGAGCCGGAATCTGCTCCGGGGGGATTTGAAATAGGGGAAATCTCTCATTGCCCCGTCACCGTCCCTTGTCCCCCGCCGAGCGTGGTGCCAGCCAGCCTCCTGCCGTGGTGGCGGTGTCAATCCTGCCAACCCCGAGTGTTCGAGAATTACGAGGCAGGACCAAAAACTATAAATCTAAGTCAAAAAACCCCACTTTTTTTTTTTTTTTTTTTTTTTTTTTTTTTTTGTCCTTTTTTCCCTCATTTGCCCTCTGGGGAGCCGTGTTCTCCAGGCTTCCCCCCCGCCAAGGTTGTGACTCAGGGTCGGAGGGGGGGATTTATCCGTCCGGGCTGCCCCAAGCCGGGAGCTGGGACCCATCGCCCCGTCGCCGGTGGGAGCGGAGCAGTGCCGAGGGAAAAGGCTCGGATGGAACGTCGAGTGAGGATCCCGCCGCGCTGCATCCCTGTGACCTCAGGCCCGACGCCGCGGGGTTTTCCCCTCCCTGATTGCAGCAGGAACCCAGCGGGAAAGCTCCAGCGCCGGCAGCATCCCTAAATGCCTGAAAATAACCCAAACCGAACAGCCGCGACCCTCCTGCCACCAGCCGCTGCTCCGGATGGCTTTGGAGCATCCTTACAGAATTATTTTTTATTTTAATATTACATTAATATTCACTCCGTAGAATTTCGTCTGTATGAACTCTGCTTTCATCCGCGGCTATTCGCAGGATACACATGGATTGAAAGGCCCGGTGCGGGATTTACTTGGCTTGTTTAATAAAGGCAGGCGCTCGGGCCAGAGAAAGAGCCTTTTCTCCTGCCCATTAGTCCCATAAATCATTGATAACGCTACAGAAATCAGCGAGGCGATCCGATCCGGTGGAAATGAAGCGACGGCGAGCGAGTGATGCCCAGACCCGTCCCCTCCTTCCAGCCCCACTCCCGAGCCACCGACGTGCCCCATCCCGGGGTAAGAATGAGGGGAAAAAAAAAAAAAAAAAAATAAATCCTCCAGCACGGACCAAAGGTTATAAATAAAAGCAGTGAGAAATCAACTAAGCGGCTGCAGCTTAGCCAAATAGCTCAGAGCCTTAGCGCATTTTTCGCGAGCTTTGGGGAAGTATTTCCCATTCCTGAAGGAGGAGGTTTGGCAGCGCGGGGAGCTGGATCCGCCTGGGCCGGGGGGAAGCCCGCTCTCCTTCGGGTTCGGAGCATCGCCATCACCGGGAAAGAGCAGCCGAGGCCACCAAAAGGGACACAAGGGTGACGGTCGCCACTTCCCCGCTCCCTTCCCACCTTAGAGACCCCCACCGGGGCTGAGCCGAGCAGCGTTTCCCGGCGGGAACCACCCCAACCGGGCACGTTTGGGGCAGCGGCATCAGCCCACCGGGCAAAAAAATAATCATCATAATAATAAACAACAAAAAAATTATTTCTTTTTCTTCTAAGGACGAATTTCCGGTTATTTTTAACCTGCTTTCAAAACTCCCGTCGCGCTGGGGTTAAACTGCCTCGGCGTATTTAGGCTTTTTAAGTTTGTGGGTCTCGTGGCAACGGAGGGATTGGGGAGAAATCCCAAAGAACACCAAACCCGGCCTCGTGTAACCCCAAGATTTTTCACCTAAACCACGAGCCTCCCGCAACGGGGTCTTCGGGTAAAACCACCCCCCCACCACCCCCCCGCCAAATATTTCAGGCGCTGTTAGTAAAATTAATGGGCTCGCACCGCCCCGCCGGGTTGTATGTTGTGTAAAGTGAATTTTTTTTTTTTGATTTTTTTTTTTCCCCCCCTCATATTAACCTTCTCGTAAAACTTCGTGTACCCACAAATCACCCGGACCAGGGGAAGCCTCTCACGCCTCTGCCCGTCACGCACAAGGAGGGGATGAATTCCCTCGTGTTTCACGTTGATTTCTTCCCCCCCCCACCCCCCGTCTCCCAAACAGCCACAGAATGGGCTCAACAACAGACAAATGAGTCTGTTGGATTTTTCTAGTCCAAAAAAGGGGGAAAAAAACCCAAACAAACCAACCAAAAATGGAAAGTCAACCGGCTGTTCCTCTGATGCTGTCGCAATACGCAAAGGATGAAACGTCATCGATTGCGACTAGGAAAAAATTCCGCAGCCGAGCCTCAAGGCCCACAATGTCCCCATGCGGCGGGGAGGCCGTTTGAAACGATAATTAAAACAACAAAAAAACCAAAAACAAAACCAAAAAAAGAACGTACGTCGCCTCTGGAGCCATCCCCGCCGCAAAAACTGAAGGTGAAACAAAAGCCGGTTGATTTTTGGGGTGTGGGTTGGTGTTTTGCGCGTGGCCGGGGCTTGGGGGGTGGGGGGGTGGGGTGTGTTTCGTGGCCACGACGCCCCGTTGCCGGCGGGAAAAGGAAAATCCTCGCGGCCGAGGCCGGGGCTGTCGCCCCACGGAGCCGAACGCCCCCGCGGCGAGGACGCGGTACCCGGGGCGGGGGGATGCGGGCGGGATCCATCCCCGTCCCCTGGGCTGCGGCGGGGATGCAGCCGGCCGCATGGCGAGGACCAAGAGAATCGGCCATTTTACACGTCGGCTGCCTAAAATGGTGGCTCCCACCTTTTTTCCTTCCCCTTTCTGCTACCGTTTCAGCACGCATGCACCCGCGGGGAGGGGAGGGAGAGGGGCCGCGGCCCCCCGCGCGTGAGGGCGCCAGGGAACGGGAGCCAAGATGGAATTAGAGGGGGAAATTAAAGGAGGGGAAAAGGGGGGGAGAGGGAAAAGGATGCGCTTCGCCTCGCCGCGGCCCATCCGCCGTTGGCTTTTGTGTGCGTCCCGCGGAAGGGAGAGGCAGGAAGGCATCGAGGGGGGGGAAAAAATGGGGGGAAAAGGCCAGAAAAGAAAAAAAAAAGAGCATTTTGGGCGAGGATGGCGAGGGGCAGGGATACGCGTGGGGTGCGGGGAAAAAAAATCTTCCCTTCTTTCTCCGCCGACCCCCCTTCGCCCTCCCCGCAATCCCGCTTTGACTTTTCCCACAGAAGTAGCCAACCTCCAAGAATGCAAATGACATTCATTATGCAAATGCATGCAAATCAGGTTTAACTATCGGAAGAAGGGCTCGGAATTTCTAATGGGTTAACTCTTTCGCGCACAACCTGGATAACAAGAGCCCCGTGTCTTCCTCGGGGCTTTGTGTTTCCCCGTGTCCATCCCTGGGCACCCCGACCCGCACCCCGCGGTCCCCCGGGGAGGGCGTCGGGTGGAACAAAGCACCAGAAAAAGAAAATAAAACAACAAAAACAACAACAACAACAAAAAAAACCTCCACGCCAACCCATTGGCGCGGGAGCGGCTGCCCCTTCGTTAAGCGGGCCGGCAGGAGAGGAGACAAAGCAGGCTTAAATGCAGAATTGGAAAAACAAAAACAGAAAAAAAAAAAGAGAAAAAAAGAAAGGAAAGGAAAGGAAAGGAAAAAAAAAACCAAAAAAAAAGAAAGGAAAGGAAAAGCAAAAGAAAAAGGAAAACGGGAAAAAAGCGAAAGGAAAAGGAAAACGAAAAAAAAGGGCAAAAGAAGAAAAAAGCAAAAGCAAAAGGAAAACAGGAAAAAAGTGAAAGGAAAAGGAAAAGGAAAAGAAAAAGGGCAAAAGAAGAAAAAAGCAAAAGAAAAAGGGAAACAAGAAAAAGGAAAAAAAAAAAGAAAGAAAAAGGAAAAGGAAAACCAAAAAAAAAAGGAAAAAAGGAAAAAGGAAAAGGAAAGCAAACAAGAGAAAGTATACCAAAAAAAAAAAAGGAAAAAAGAAAAATATTAATTAAGAAAGAAAAAATAAAAAAAAAAAAACAAACAAACAATAAAGAAAGGGAAGGGAAAAGCAGGCCGTGCTCGGCGGAAGGTGAAACCCTCCCCGCGATGCATCGGCAGAGGGTTATGGCAGCCACGAGGGTTCGGCTCTTTACACCCACCCAACCCTCTCGCCGGGATGGGCACGGAGCCACTGGCTCTTCTGCTGCTGGGAAAAAAAACGTCATGAAACACATCGAAATCCCGTTCTTTGGGTGTTTCGTTTGGTTTGGTTTTGGTTTTTTTCCCCCAGCTTTTGCATTGAGGCAAAAATAAAATAAAATGGCACCATTTCGCCCGGCGCTGGATGAGCGCGGTACCCTCCAGGGAGGGAGGGAGGGAGGGAAGAACAGCCGTGGCACCATCCGCATCCCCGTCACCCGCCCCCGGGATGCTCCGAAGGCATCGGAAACGTGCCTGGCATCGGCAGCGAACACCACTGCTGGCACCGCCGCCGCCCCCGCACCTCCGAAAACTCCGGAATAATCCCCATTCTCCATCCCGGCCCCAAAAATACACCAAGGTTGTCGGTGCCGGGAACCGAAACTCCTGGGTGCGAAACCTGGCGCTCGCCAAATGTAGGGAATTACGACTATTACAATGGAGCTGTAAAGCGGAGAAATAGATGCACCGCGTAATTCTAAATATTTTAGAGCGACGCTGGTATCGATTAGCAATAATAACGTGTTTTAATATTATTGCTGTGCTTTGCCTAAGAATTATGCCTCACCTGCACTAAAACCACCCGATTTCGCTGTTATTTCCTATATCTCCTTCCAATACCCCCCATTTGATTTATTTCTTTTTCCCCCATCTGCTCAAAAACTCTTATTATTTAAGCCAGAAGCGGTTGGGGGCAGGAGCAATAATCTGCGCCAGGGCAAGAATTTCCCAAATTTTAGGTGTTTGGGGAGAGACGCCGTATAAAATAACTGTTTCGCAGGCGGCCTGGCCCGCTCCGAACTGCGGGAACCCAGAACTACTGGCCAGTTATTAAAAAAAAGAAATAATAAAAAAATAAAAATAAACCCTTTTATTTCATTAATCTGATCTCAGCAAGTCCCGGCCCGGTGAGGCCTCTGCAGGGTGCGAAATATTCGGCGCTTTGGCGAACCTTAAGCATCCCAAAAAAAAATGAAGTGAAATAAAATAAAGCGAGTCGGCCCCTTCCCTACTGAAAAAAAAGATATGGGGGGGGAGGAGGATAAAGAAATAAATAAAATAGTAATTTTTAAAAGCTCCAATCCCCCCCCCCCCGCCCAGTAATTTGGGTTTCTTTGTCTTCTGGCAGTTGGCGTCTGCGAGCCTTGCTCTGCTCCCTTCGTCTGCTTCGGATTCCCAGCCCCGATTTCCGAGCTCGCACGCCATCCCCAAACCGGCATCGGGCGATTTTTTTTTTTTTTTTTTTTTTTTTTTTTAGAATAATCATTGGAACATTTTTTTTTATTATTATTATTTTAAATGGCACTCAACGCAGGCGGAGAAGGAAAGGAGGAGGGCGGGAGGGATGCCGGTGGGTGCTGCGCTCGGTCGACGAGGCCGGCGCCCACGAGCTGCTTATTGCCGACGACTGAACACGCAACGCCGTTACGTTATCGCAGCGCGGTGCCGAGAAAGCAAACTTCTCCAACGCTTTCTTACCAGCACACAAATAACGCGTCAATCGTCGTTTACCCGCGACGGGAACTAGTTAGGATTCACTTAGCAAATACCTGGCGTCAAAAGGCATCCCCGGAGCTGCGGCCGGCCGGGCTTCGGGCTGCGGGAAAGAAAACCAAGTTGGGGTAAAGTTTGTCGCAGGAAATCGCTCGATTTCTTAAAACCTCCCTCGCGGAGTCACGTGGAAAGGGGTTAGGCACCATTTTCGAAAGTGATTTTTAATTTTTTTTTTTTTTTTTAAATTTTTTTCCCCCCCTCTTTTTTAAAGGGCTCCTGTTCCTTCCCCGCTCTTTTCCTTCACCTCCCTTCTCTATCAAATCCCACTCTTCGCCTCCGCTTCGAACCCGTTTGCTCCCTTTCCCCCCCCATTTTTGATGCAACTCTTTGGCCACGGAAAACTCCGCCATTTTTGCGGCCTGAAGGCACCCCGGCCTTTGGGCGCCGGGGGCGGGAAAAGAGGGGGGAGGGGGAAGGAAATGGGTGCCGTGGACATTTAGCAGCCCCTGCATCCCCCTCCCCTCCCCCCCCCATCAAAAAAATGCAACTTTCTAAATGTTTTAATCACTTGGCATTAGAAACCGCCTGCCGAATCGCAACGCGCTGGGAGCGTTGATCCGCACAGGGGGTGGGATGGAGCCTGGCAGCTTTGATGGCGGTTCCTCTGCGATATCGCTGGGAAGAAGGAAAAATAAAGGGGGGGGCGGGGGGAAGACAAAGAAAACCTATTTCTTAACCATAATTTCAAGCGGTTTCCACAACTAGGCCCCAAAAGAAGGGACCGGTGCTGGGCGGCCAAGCGTCCGCCCCGTTACAGCCACTTTCTTCCCTATTTCTACCACCGGCCTTCGCCACGTGCCGGCCTGTTTTCTGCCAAAAAGCCCTGTTTTTTCCCCCCAAAAAAAGCCCCCCCCCCCATTTTTCCCCTCCTTTGCAAGATTTCCAGAGGGGATGCTCAGCGCTGGACTTTGCACGGGGCTTTTCCTAAGGGGAAAAAAAACGGTCTGGGAGAAGGCGCTGGTGGGTTTTGAGCGAATCCAGCGTCAGATCGTGAAAAATTAGCGAGGGCAGGAAGAAAATATCCCGGGCAGAGACGCATGGAAACGCCGAGTCTTCGGGATGGGACACGGAGCAGCAGGAGCCACCGCCGGGGGTGAAATTCCCCAAAGGCTCCGGCTGCCCCAAACCAGGGTTCCCAATGGAAAAGAGCCTTGAAAGTCCCCAAAACTCTTGGTTTTCCTACCAAGCAGGACCTTTGTGGGGTTTTTTGGTGGTTTTTTGGGTTTTTTTTTAAGAAAAATCTGGGGGTTGGGGCTTTTAGAGGTAGCAGAAGGCTTCCCTCCTGCACACTGGTGCGGTCACCGGTGCCAGGAGTCGCCCGGGGACGACCCCGTGCCGAGCGCTAATTAAAGCACTTTCAGGGCGAATCCTGACTTTTCCCTGTTCCCGTCAAGGGCAAGAGGGGACAGGGGGATTTTGCAGCGGTGACTCGAACCGCCCCGTGACAGACGACGGCTCGTCAGGATCCAACGGGACGCGGAAGCGCCCTTGGACCGCGAGACACTTTCCCTTGGGATGGCGGAGGGGGGGGGTCTGCGTTTTGATTATCGAGCCTTCAAAAAGCAGGAGGCGAAGGCTCTCCACGCGGGTATTTTTGGAGGCGGAGGCTCCCGATGCTGTTATTTTTAACTAGCTTCAACTTTTCTCCCCGGGCCCCTTTTTTCCAAGCCGCCTCACCAACCTTCCCAAGGCCGCATTTTTATTATTTTTTTTTTTTTTTTAGCTAGAATTAATTTTCCGAGGGACGCTCCGGGAGAAGAAAAAAAAAACCAACAAAAAAACCCCCACAAAACCCCCATCCCACCGCTCCTTTTTTTTTTTTTTTCCCCCCTCCTTCTTCTCCTTCTTCTCTCTCCCCCCTCCCCGCCTCTAATTTTCCCAAAGAACCGAGAGGCGTGAGCACTCTCGAGAGTCAAATTTGCCCAGGACCCGCGTCCCCTAAGAAAGCAGGGCTCATTCGCCTTCCACAAACTCCGCAGCAGCAACAAAAGTCCCTTTCAAGCCCTTCCAGACGCAAGTCCTTCAGCTCAATTAGTCAGGCACACAGAGACACAAAAAAAGCCTCCCCATTCAGGCTAGTGGCTGGCTGTGGAGGACAAGGGCGAAGAAAGGATCTTTCTCCCACGCTTTCACCGGGTGTCATAACAAGCAGAAAGCCCTCTTACGGGGGGGGGGATTATTGGAGATAAGAGCCCGGTGGAGGAGCTGGTGCAGAAGCCGGAGAAGGAAGGGAGGAGGGGGAACGGCCAGGATCGGGAGGTGGTTGCAGGTCCCCCAAGGTCGGGCGCGGGGGGAAGCCGGCGGGCACGGCGCTCCGTCAGCAAACGGGTTTTTTTTTTTTTTTTGGGGGGGTGGGTGGTTTTTGGGTTGGGTTTTTTGGAGAAAGAAAAAAAATTAATAAAAAAATGTTAAAGAATAAAAAAAAATAAAAAAATTGCCATATTTCCGCCCCGGCGCGCGCACACGCGCGCGGAATAATCCCGGCTCTCCATGGCAACGTGCTCCGCGGACATCCCTGGCGCTGGGGAGGAAGGGGGCAACCTGCCTTCGCCCCGGCCTTGCCCCCGGTGCCGGCGAAAGCCTGGGCCGAGGCCGCTTCTCCCTCCCGTCTTCTCCGAAAAGAAGCGGTTGAAGCGGAGCGGGGAGCGGCGGAGAAGGTGGGAAAGCTCTCCCTCCAAAAACCCACCCAACCCGGCCGGTGCTGCGCGAGACGGGCGGGTTTAAGATGAAAAAGAACTTTTGTTTTTCATGAGGAAAACAGAAAGAAAATAAAAATGCCTGGGGAGGAAGGGGGGGTGTGTGGGGATGGGGGTGTGTGTTTCTCTTCTACAGAGCCAAAACGAAGGGGAAAAAGGGAGAAAATTCTCCAGAGAACGTGATTTTGCAGACAAAACCCCAAAGCGGGGTGGTGGCCCTGGGACACCCCCTCCTCGTGGTACCCGTCCGGCGAAGCATCCTCAAACCTCCCCGCAGCCGGGGGGGGCTGGGGGGTCAAACCTGCACCCCCCCGGCCAAGCCCCAGCGGGTAGAAGACACCTCTGGATACGGGCAGCGCCCGGCAGGATTAATCAAAGTTCCCGAATGAATTACGTGCCCAATTCCCTTGACCAATCCGAGTTATATTCCCCATTCCCCACGGCTTCTCCAGTGACTCCCTGTGCGGCTGCACTTCCAGCTCTTTTCAAAGACACAATCCCCCTCCCAAAACAGGGGCCACAGAGGCAAATTCAAAGCAACTATTAGCAAATTTAGGGGTTTGGGGTTTTTTTTTTTATCCTCCTGCTGCGGGATGCCCCCGTTCCCGGCACCGTCGAGGGGCGGGTGACAAGAACATCCAAGTTCAGCGACGTTTTACAAGGATCGGGGAGGGGATATAAACTCTCCAGCTCGGGGACGGAAAGCCGAGAAACTCTCTCGGAATACATTATCCCATAATTGTAGGGTTTCAAGCACTTTCCTCCCCAGCAGCTGGTGCCTGCTGATGCCAGAGGAAGGTTATTTGGCCCAGATGCCTCCCTGCCCGCTTCAGGCCGGGAATCTCTGAAACGCTCCGCTCTAGGAAAGGCCCTAAAAGCTGAATATTTCACCCTGACCTAAAACAGTAGGTATTTACTAAAAGGAAGGGATGAAAGAAAGCGGGATCCTCGGGGAGAGCTCTCCCTCCTTTCCAAAGACGCGGATCTGGGGGGATCCCCGTAGCTCCCACACTGAACGAGGAAACCTTTTTTTTTTTTTTCTTTTTTACACCTAAAGGGCTGAATTTTGAGCTGCCGGCAGGCGGGAATCTGCCGAAGGTCACATCAAACCTGCTTTACCTGGACAGACGCGACGCAAAGCCACGGGACGAGCCAACGGCCCCCCAAGGAGCCGCAGGCCGAGCCCCAGCCCCATCCCCCACCGGCGAAATCTCAAGCTTTTTCGTTCCCCGCGCTTATTAATCAGCTTTTTGGGGTTTTTTTTCCCCCTCTTCCCAGACCCTGCATTTCCCCCCCCGTCCCAGAGCAAGCTCCACTTCGTGCCCTCCACCTAAAATTCCGTGGCAGGAGCCCAAGGCGCGGAACCCGGCAGATGCACCCGACGCGGATGCTCCCTCCTCCTGCCCCAGCTCCTGGCACTGCCCCGCTTTGCCCCTGCTCCGGCACTACTAAAACCGGAATTAAAGTGATTTTTACACCCAGCCTGGGCTGCCAAAGCTGAGGCTCAGGCCGCGGCCGTCACCGCTGGGGGAGGATTACACGGCTTAGCTCTACGGTTACAGGCGCCGGGGCCAGGTCTGCTCCCAGCAGGATAAATCCCGGAGTTATTCGCCAGCACAAGATCGTGATCCACTGATAACCGGAGCTGGATTCAGCCTGGAGCACCCATCCGAGACCTCCCCGTTAGCCTGGCACACCTCGGTACATGGGGACACCCTCCCGGCCCTATCCCAGGATCCAGGGCTTCCTTCGCCACACCTGGCTGGGGGCTCCCGAGCCAAGACTTCTGCAAAACTAGCCATGGCCGCCACAACTTTGCCGGTGGCCGGATCCCGCTCCAAACCCATCGTCTCTCAGCCTTTTCCCCCGGCGTCTCACGGCGGCGGGGGGAAGGCAGCGAGCGGGGAGGTGTCGGGACTCACACGCACACGTCCCTTCCTATCGCCATCCCCGAAAACCCCGCAAGGCAAACCAAAAGGCGGCCCCAGGACTATTTTTAGCCCACCCACCCCCTGCGCTGGGAACGCTGTCAGAGGAGCTTGGGCCAGCAAAGCCTCCCGCGGTGACGGGGAAGCTGCCAGCGCGGGCGGCGAGCGCCGTGGCTCCGCTTTCACATCCCATCACCCCGGCGGCATCTCAGCCACCCGCCCGACAGCCGAGAGACCACAGAGCTCAGCATTTTCCCTTCCAGCCCTTCCTTCCCCCCGCATCCTCCTTCCCCGGGGGCAGGGTTTGTGGGACACCCAGCATCGCGTTCGCACCCTGGGACGGCGGGGGTGAGATTTGAAAAATCCCCTCTCCTTTTTGCTCCTGACCGGCACCGGACATCCCAAACCCATCGCAGGGTGGTGGAAACCACCCTACGTTAGCGACCAGACCCCCCACGGCGGGGAGAGGGACCGGGAAGCCTCCCCCACACCCCAACTCCGGTCCGTGCCCCAAACTGGGGGCGCAGAGCTCAGCCGGTGAATTCCGAGGATCCCCCCCCTCCCCTGCGCCGAACCAAAGCCCCCGTTCCCACGCACCAGCCACTTGCTGAAATTCAAGCAGGGCCTGATCTGATGCCGATGGCGGCTTAGCACGCCCACTCAGCCGCTTTATCATAATCCCGACATAAAAAAAAAAAAAAAACCACAACAACAAAAAAAAAAAATCGCTCCCTTGAAAACACTCCGGGGTTTTGAAGCCCCGATTGTTTGAAAGAGGAAAGACTCCGCTCTCGCCACAAAGACCCCTCTCCCCTCCCAGCCCCGGTCCGGAGGCTTCAATAAGGGGGTTTGACCCCTTGGAGGTAGAAATCTCATCGCTTTCTCAGAGATCACCCCCAAATCCAGCCTGACGGCATGTCCCGCATCCCATATTGCACGGATGCGATACCCCAAAACCAGCCTGGAGTGACACCAGGAGCGATCCGCTAGCCCTGCCTGGAGAGCAGCTTTAAAACCATCCCATCTCCCACCCCAATCCGGCTGCGAACGGTTGGAGGAAGGAAATATATCTATATATTTCAAAAATATATGGCTAGACAGACACGTCCATAGCGTATCTCCAGCATTTCTTTGTGGCAGCGGTGGCACCGTGCCACACCTGCCCAGCCCACAGCGCGCCGGAGCGCGCCGGGCCCACGGGAGGGAAATTCCCGGGGCGAAGGGAAAGGGGCGATTCGGATTCGTGCTCTGCGGAGACCTCGAAGGGCTTGAGCCATCAGGGCCGCCTTTTGTTTCCCATTTCAAATTCTAAAAGGCCAGCAGAAAATTCCTTCAGTTGGGAAACGCCTGTTTTCCTCCGCCGCAAAAATTCATTTTAATTTTTTTTTTAAATTCAACTATTTTTCACGGTTTGGGGCTGAGAACGTGCTAATGTTATTTACCAAAACCAGAAACGTTTTCTCCTTTGCGAAGAAAAAGTGGATTATCCCCCCCCGCCCCCGGCAGCGTCGAGCGGCGCGAGCGTTCCCACGCGTTCGCCGGCCCCCCGACCCCACGCAGACGACGCGAGGGGCGCGAAGGAGCTTCAGGACACGACGACAAACCACCGCGTTGCCTTTCCGCGTCCCCGGCCTTAAGCGTTAAAGCCCCGGGAGCTCAAGGCGACGCGGTCGCGAGCCCTTTCCTACGTGAAAGCGATAGACGGCACGAAATTCACAATTTTCAATAATTATATTAGGCTTGGCTAGTTCTTCTCAATGACTCGCCGAACCGTAGAAAAATTAGTATTGCATTTGCTCGTCGGGTTGGGTTTGGTTTTGTTTTTTTTTTTTATTTTTTTCCTCTGAACACGCTGCTTCTAAGCCCGAAAAAGAACGTGGAGGGCTAATCTCTCGATACGGAACGTGCAAGCGCGTCTGCCGTTAACGTCTCCCGCGGTTATGTCGCCGTAAGGGAGAGCGGAGCAGACAGTGCGGAGCGTTAACCAGTCAAATCAGAGTGTCCAAGCAAGCTTAAACGGCCACATGTAAGCTGCAATTTGGATCAACGTCACGCCAACCCACCGGGCTTTCTTACTGCTAGTGCGCTTGCAGCAAATCGGGGAGAAAAGGCCGGGGCGGGGGGCAGAAAAATGAATAAATCAGCTGTTTGTAAGACCGTTCCAATCCCTGTTCCCAAAGGCCTTCGAGAACGCCAGCCCCGCCGCTGGGAACGGTCGCCCACCGCAACAAAAATCCCAACCGAAAAGAAAATGTCCACCCACCCGGGGAGCGACCCGGTCTGAGGACCCACGGCAAAGCTCGCGGCGCCCAGAAAGCCGGGGGAGCCGGAGAGCAGGTGGAACTGGTTCCCATTCGCCCTGCCAGACTGGGAGCACCGAGGGACGGGCGAAGACCTGGAGATGCTTCAGCCCCACGGTGTCACCTCGTCCCCAAGCAGAACGGGGGGTTCACACCCATTTTAAAGGGCGCTTTTTGCAAGGGGGAATGAGATGAAAGAGCTCCAGAGAGCCAGATTGGGCATGACGGGCTTTAAACCCGTCCCCTCCATCACCGACCAGCGCGGGCACCTCCTGCCCCTGCATCTGGCCCACCACGCACGGGCTCCCTACGCCCCGGGCTGCTAAATTCCGAGTTTCGCCCTCATCCCAGTTCGCATCCCCCTGGTTTCCTTCTCGTGCCTTTGTTATACCCAAGCAAGTGACACCATCAAACACCAGCCTATGGCGGTGCCGCCTTGGCCCCGCACACGCCAGGATTGGTCACCCAGGAACACCAAAAGCTGATCACGCAGCGTCACTTCCAGCCCCTGATTGGACAAAAGGCGCTTTTTTTCTCCCCCTTGAACGAAGCCACCGGCCAATGGTGGATGGCACATGGCAGCTCACCAGTGCTCACCCAGCGATAAAAGTCCCTCGTCCCCGGGCGAGTCACCGCACCCTTTCGCACGAGGACTTACGGGCCACTGCTCAATGCCGGTGTCTGCCCGCAGACACATCCCAGCCCAGGAGACTGGCGGGCGCCGGCTCGACCGGCAACCATTCTCCTCCCGGCTCGGGAGGAAGGAGGAGAGCCCCATGCGGTGACATCCTGCTGCCACCAAAGCCAAGAGTGTCCACCTTCATTCCATAAGAGGCTCGGGGTGCGAGCATCCATGGAGGACGCTCCCTCCCCTTCCATGGACCAAGCTCTCCCCCCTTCCATGGAGGATGCACTCCTCCCTTCCATGGAGGATGCTCTCTTCCCTCTTCCATGGAAGATGCTCTCCTCCCTTCCATGGAGGATGCTCTCTCCCCTCTTCCATGGAGGATGCTCTCCTCCCTTCCATGGACCAAGCTCTCCTCCCTTCCATGGGCCAAGCTCTCTTCCCTCTTCCATGGAGGATGCTCTCCTCCCTTCCATGGACCAAGCTCTCCCCTCTTCCATGGAGGATGCTCTCTCCCCTCTTCCATGGAGGATGCTCTCCTCCCTTCCATGGACCAAGCTCTCCCCTCTTCCATGGACCAAGCTCTCCTCCCTTCCATGGAGGATGCTCTCTCCCCTCTTCCATGGAAGATGCTCTCCCCTCTTCCATGGAGGGTGTTTTCTTCCTTTCCATGGACCAAGCTCTCTCCCCTTCCATGGACCAAGGCTCAGATATTTTCTGGAGCTTGTTCTCTGTTGCCCTGTCCTCCGCAATGTCCCCCTCCAGCTGGGGACAGGCCACCAGGCCAGGAGAGCGGCACTTTGCGCTCGCCCAAGGCAACAGAGAAGAGGGAATAAAAGGGCATGGAAAAATCTTCCCTATTCCCCTGCCGCCGGCGGCGCGGGCTGCAGGAGCAGCGCCAGGAACAATAGCAGCGCCCAGGTGAACCCCGAAGGGAAGGCAGGAAGGAGGTTTTCCTGAAGCTTTCCCCCCGCAGGTCATTCCAGGGAGTTAACGCATGCACTAAATCACGCTGAATTACAGGGCCAGGGGTGCGGGAGGGAAAAAATATCTTGTTTATTAATTTAAAGTAATCGTATGAGCAGGAGAAATCTTTCGCGTTACACCCAGAACTACAGCCTTTCCCTGGACAAGGTACCAGGGACAGTTTCTTCTGCCCCCTTTTTTTTTTTTTTTTTTCTTTTTTCATTTTTTTTCCCCCTTTTTTTTTAAAAAAAAAAAAATAATCCTGATGAGCACACGAGCGAAACGAGCGGGTCCAGCACAGGTCAAAAGTCAGCTCTTTTTCTACATCTCTCACAAGACGGTTTTCATAAAGTTGCAATGCCATAAATGCTCCTTCCCCAAATCAGTTCAGCTGCTGCCACCCGTATTTGTTCTTTATTATTACGAAATATATATATATTCTGCCCCCCCTCCCTGGAATCCCCATTCCGAGATAACGTATAACCTTAATCCGGCACAAGATCTTTGTGTTCTTCTAAGCAACATCGAGACACCTGTCCAAATAGGTGGCTGCGTTTTGCGGGGGGCGTCTAAGGCAACCAGTCTAACCATTAAAAGCCAGTGGGAAGCACCCAGTTCACCTCTTTGACCCAAAATTCCCTTCAACAGTAGAGCAGGTAAAAAAAAAAAAAAAAAATCTCGGTTTCCGTAAGGAAGAGGTTGACATATAATCCAGTGAAAGGGGTAAGGATGAATTTGCAGAGAGGATAAATTAGGCAAAAAAACAAGTTCCCCGATTAGTCTCACGCGGTTTCACACCCAAGTTAGATCTATGTATGTTTTTTTGTAAATCCCCGATCTTGGAATCTTGAGTCCGTTCAAAGGAATGTTCACAGACAAAGGGTTAAAAGAAGAAAGAAAGCGTTTGGATAGAGGTGCTAGGGCAGAAAAACAAAGAAAACTGCAAGAAACCATTTTCCAAATCACCATAACCTTCTTTCTAATCCTGATACCAAGTTATAGCTGTCAGGGAAGAAAATCGACCGTATAACAGATAGGAAGGGGGGGGGAAGAGGGAAAAAAAAAGAAAAAAGAAAAAGAAAAGGAATCCAGCGCTCGTATTTGCAAAACAAGCATTAATAAACATTGCTCTGTTGCTGCTTTATTAAACAGATAATCCAACACCGTAATCTGTATTGATTTATGGATTCTCTGATGCTATACGACTGGTTACGCAATGGAAGTTCATCCTTGAGCTGTGGTCTGTGTCCTGGACTTAACTAATTCATAATCTGATTGGAAGTTTTACTTTGTTAATTCAATTACAGTTAACAGCCGAGGAGAGAGCGGCAACATCCTTGTCTTTCTCAAGACAGACGTTTTCTTCGCATGCACAGAACCAGAAAACTCTTTCTTAAAATCAAAGGAGGCAAATAGGTTCTTTTTTTTAAAAAAAAAAAAAAAAAAAAATCCTACCTCGGGTTTTAATTCCAGTCTCAAAAAGTTGTCTTTTTTTCCCCCAGTTTTTTTTTTTCCGCCTCTCATTTCCTTTCTCTTCCTTTTTTTTTTTCTCCATTTCTTTTTTTTTTTTTCTCTTTTCCTCCTCTTCCTTTTGATGAATTTCCTTTCTTCTCCACATCCTCCTCAGGCGTGTAATGGGGTTATTTTTACTTTCGGTTATCTAGCTTTATGAAGAATTGACACCACTCATACAGCTAGATAACCAAAGATAACAACCAACCCCTGAAGTCTACAGCATTAGCAGGAAAAAGCCAACCTCTTCTTCTCCAGGGGGGTCGGGGGGGCTTTTAAGGAAGGAACGAGGGAGGAAAACGAATAAAAAGAGATGCAAATATTAGCAGCCAGATCCATAATATCCGCACGCAGCTACATCCCTGGCCCTGTTCCTGCCACCCAGGGCAAAGCTCTCCTGGGCATCAATGGGACGGGCAGGATCAGGCCCCTCGCCAAATGCAATTTTGCAGCAGAATTTTCAGGATAACCGCACCAGGAGCAGCCTATTTTCTGCCGAGGTTAAATTTGTTTCATTTGCAAACCAAATGATATTCTGCAGGTGCCGAGAATTAAGCCCCGCGTTATTTTTAATAACTAGCAAATTAATGCGTTCAAACGGGTAATAATCAAAGCAAATATAATTTGCGCCCGCAACTTAAAATATGCATGAAAGACCAAAAGGACATTTCCCCACCCATAAATGCATTTAAGGCTCGCTAAACAAAATGACTGCGAAAAAAAAAAAAAAACCACACCAAAAAAACCAAACAACCCTGCCGGGTAAAATAAATAATAACTTGTGATGCTTTGGATTCAGCCAAGATCTGGGGGAACAGAAGCGATGAATAAACACAGAAAACACAGAGGAAATGATGAAAGGGAGGGAAGAAGGAAGGGAGCGACTCCCGCTCGCGGCTCAGGACACCGGCCCTGCGCGCAGGGACCGCGCAGCCCGGGCAGGGACCCGCATCCCTCCTCTTCTGCCGGGGGGGGACCCGCAGCTTCCTCCGGCGGGGCCCCGTATCCCTCTTCTTCTGCGGGGAGAGGAGGGGGGGGACCTGCCGCTTTCTCCGGCGGGGCCCCGCAGCCCTCGCCTGCCTTTCCCCGCATCCCCCGCCTGCCTTTCCCCGCATCCCCCCGTCCTTTCTTCTTTCGCGGGGAACCCGCATCCCTCCATCCTTCCTTCGGGGGCTCTGCATCCCTCCATCCTTCCTTCCGCCGGGTGGGGGACACACGCACGCACCTGCATCCCTCTCCTCCTTCCTCGGGGTGACCTGCGTCCCTCCACCCTTCCTTCCTCCGGGGAGGAACCCGCATCTCTCCACCCTTCCTCCCCTTCAGGGCAACCCGCATCCCTCCATTCTTCAGGGGAGGAACCCGCATCCCTCTCCTTCCTCCGGGAGCCCCGCATCCCTCCTTCCTGCCTCCACCTGCCTCCCTCCCTTCGCCAAAGGAGCTCCTCCATCCATCCATCCATCCATCCATCCATCCATCCATCCCTCCTTCACCTGCATCCCTCCTTCCTCCGGGCCGCCACCTCCACGCTGCGGGGATGCTCGGAGCCCCCGCTCCTCCGAAACACCGCCCCCCCCCCCGGCACCGCACCGCGCCGCGTTTCTCCCGCGGAGCGGAGAACCGCAGGGCCGGGTTGCCGGGGCCCGCCGCTCGGCACGGCACGGCACGGCACGGCACGGCACGGCACGGCACGGCACGGCACGGCACGGCACGGCACGGCACGGCACGGCACGGCACGGCACGGCACGGCACGGCACGGCACGGCACGGCTCCTACCTGCTGCCCGCCGCTGCCCGCAGCCTCTGCGCCGGGGGGAGCGACGCGCGGCACTTTTCATTCATGCTTTCACACTCCCGGCCCTCGCCGCCGCCCCTCATTGGCTCGGCCCCGCCTGACGTCACCTGCCCTGACTCCCACCCCTCTGCAGCGCCTATCAGTTCATCAATGGGCGGGGGAGGGGCCCCGAGCGGGCGCGCACACGCGCATCGCCGCCACCCAGCACACCCCCGCCCCTCCCTGTCACCCCCCACCGCCACCATCGTCCTCCCCATCATCACCCCCCCTCCGCCACCCATCGCCGCCACCCAGCACCCCCATCTGCACCATCACCACCATCATCACCGTCATTACGACCGCCGCCCTCAGCACCACCGCCGCCCTCAGCACCACCATCACCCTCAGCACCACCATCCTCATCATCCTCATCACCACCACCTTCAACACCACCATCAGCCTCATCACCGCCATCACCCTCCTCACCATCACTACCATCCTCATCACCATCACCCTCATTACCACCACCCTCATCACCACCGCCGCCCTCAACACCACCATCACCCTCATCACCACCACCGTCACCCTCAGCACCATCAGCAGCACCACCATCCTCCTCACCAGCACCACCACCCTCCGCACCACCCTCCGCACCACCACCCTCAGCACCATCATCTTCGTCACCACCCTCATCACCACCGGCCGCCATCCGTCCCCAACACCAAGTATCACCATCACCATGACCACCATGACCATCACCATCTCTCCAGCCTTCCTCCACCTCTTTGGCCTCCCAGGGGGCTCAGCCCCTCCTGGGGAAGAGGAAGCCCCCCACCTGCAACCCATGGCTGCCGGTGTCCGACCAGCACTCGGTGCTGGTGTCCGACCGGTGCCGGGGCCCGGCCACACTGTGCAGACCCCAGACAGGAACCGAATTCTATTTTATTTCTGTGTTTTTAACCCCACAACCTCTCTATTAATTACCCTTTTATTTCCCCTTTTATAATACAGACAGCATCAAAACTAATAACACCGATTTTTCCTCAAAAAAGAACAGTCGTTTGTTTGGGTTTTTTCTTTTCTCTTCTCTTAAAATTCTTCTTTGCCTCGGAATTTTTTTTCCGAGTGTAAAACCAGCCGGGTTTGGGGCTGTGGGGTTGGGGTGGGAAGTTGTTCCTGAGTTTTGCCTCCTTCCCGGAGCCTGATTCTCCCTCTGCCACCACCAGCCGCATGTTCCCCCATCGGGGCCCTCACTCCCAGTTGCTCCCAGTGGGAAAGTGGGAGCCCACTGTGTCTGGCTCCCGTCAGGCCCAGAACTTGACTGGGAGCAGGGAGTCGAGCACAGGGGATGTGAGGGGAATAACACTGATGGGGGGCGAGCAGGGAGGGTCCTGGGGACCATCTCAGCCCTGGGGGGGCCCGAACCTGCCCGGGGGGGTCCCCGGCACCTTGTCTCTACCCCCCCAGGACCATCCAGCAGCCCTCCTGCCTGGCTTTTCTGCAAGCCCCCGCCCGCACCAAAGGGCTTGCGGGGGTTGGGGGGTGTTGCACCTTCCCCCCACTCCCCCCACACTTCCAGCCCTGTTTGGGGGGAAAAAACATGGATTTTGGGAACGTTCTGCCAGGTGCTCGCAGGGAGGGGGGATTGCAGGTGCATCGGGTAGGCACCCCCTTGCCTCCAAACCGCCCCCCGAAACGCAGCCCCTCTCTTAGGCCCTTCCCAGAGCCGGTCGCCCTCCCCCCCCGGGACGGTGCCCCCCCCGCCCCGTGGTTTGTCCCCCCGCGGTCCCCCGTGACCCACCTGGGCCGCGCTGTCCCCGCGCGTGGGCAGAGCCGCCGGGCGGGGGCCAGCCCGGGGCGAAGCGGAGCCGGAGCCGCGGGGGTGTCCTGGAAGAGAAGGGACGGAGGGGGACGGTTACAGAGCCGGGGGGGGGTGGCCAGTCAGCCCCCACCCGTGGCCGGTCGCGCAGCGGCTCCGCGGGGGCCCGGCGGGCCCGGCTTTAACCATTCCCCACCCGCGCCGAAACGGGATTTCGGCGACACCACCGCACGCTTTGCCCTCTTTTTATTCTCCTTTTGTTTCCCCTTCCAAAAAAAAAAAAAGAAAAAGAAAAAGAAAAAGAAAAATTAAAAACCTAAATTTGTATTTTAGGGTCTTCCAGAAATTATAGCTTCTTTTTTTTTTTTTTTTTTTTTTTAAAACCCGCCTATTGAAGAAACACGACGAATATCGCTATTTATCCCGAGACCCCGCCGCAAAGACACGGATTCAGCTTTCAAATTTATATTCTCCCTGGGATTATCCCGATGACATTGCATTATTTATTTATTTATTTATTAAATATATACATATTTTAACATCGCGTTAGACACGTCCCGATCCGGGAGGATTTCGGGAAGGACACGAGCGATTTGCAGAAGACGCCGGGGTGTATTTTGGAGTTTCATGAGCGAATAAAAACCCGCTCCACGCTTTGCTGCTTTTCTATAAAGTCGCTTTCGGCAAAGCGAAGCCCAGACAAAACCCCCAAATAAATCCCAGGAGCCGCCGCCGCGATCGCGGGATCGCACCGTTTTAACGGCAGATTTGAAGAGATTTTTTTTTTTTTTTTCCAGCCCGAAAATTTGCGCCCACACCATAAAGCAAAGCCTTTTTTTTTTTTTTTTTTTGGTCGGGGGGGGGTGTTAAATCGGAGCTGAGCTGGGCAGGACCTGACCTGGTGGGCAGCAAGTGGGTTTGTTTTGGTTTTTTTTTTTTTTGCAGAGACGGGAATCCACGCACCGACCGAAAAAGAAATCGCTGGCCGATTTTATTTTTCCCCCGTTTTAGCACAACCCGCCCTCCCTTCCCCGCACCGACGGGAAGAATTAAGGACAGACCGCAGGGATGCGTATTTTTTAAGAAAAATTTAAAAAAAAAAATAGGGAAAATTAAAATGTTCTTTGGCAGATTAAAATATATATATATATATATGTAAAAAAAAAAAAAGCCGTGCGGGATTTTCCAGCGGTGGCCGGGCCCGCTGCAGCCCGGGAGGTGGGTTCTGGCCAACCTCCGAGGTTCACGTCTGCCCTCGAATTACTACTTAAAAAAAAACAAAACCAAAAAAACCCAAAACCCGCTTATTTTGGGTGCCCTTCCCGGCCTGCCGCGGGGGAGGCTCGGCGGGGCCGCCCGAAGGCAGAGATATCCACGGGAGGGGGGGTTGAATTGGGGGGAGCAGCTCGGACCTGCTGGGGCGGAGGGGGCGGGGGGGGGGACGACAGAAATTAAAGAGAAGTTGGCGAGGTGGGGGGAAACCCCCTCTTTGCTCCTCCGCTCCGCACCCGGCCGCGCTCAGGAGACGCGTAACCTCCGCGCTGGGTCTGTTGTAACGCGGATTTAATTTGTTTTTCAGCCCCATCCATCAGGATTTGCTTATTCGATAACGAGGATCCCCCAGCATCACTTTCACCCCCCCCAAAAATACAATCCTCCCCCCGTCCCAGCACAGAGCGGCAAAGCCCAGCCGGGATAGGGGGGGGTTGGGGGGGTGGCCCGGCCCCCCACTCGTGTCCGTGTCCCCACGCAACGCCCGGCCCCTCCCGCGGGGCAGCCGCTTGCAGGAGGGGGGATTTGGGGGAGCCCCCACCCCCGCCAGCCCCACGGGTGCAGAGAGCAACAATGAGTCCACGGACACGCGTTGGGGGGGGGGCGGGACACGACACACGACGACACCGGGAATGGCCGTATCCTGCCAGGCTCTCCCGAAGCGGCGGCGAGAGGGGGGGGATTCCGCACCCCAAAACTCGGTCCCCAAGCCGGGGGGGGGGGAGACGGAACGGGACAGTGCACCCCACACACACCCGGAGCTGGGGTCCCCACCCGGCACCGTGGAAAGTCCAGGACGGGGCGGGGGGGAGGGGGGGGGGCGATCCGGGCCATCCCCAAACTTTCTTAGCTCAGATGAAGGGATGCCTGGACGCGGGGGGGGGAAGAGGGAGGAAGGCTCCCACCTGCCCCCAGGGCTTTGGGGGACACGCCGACCCCGCAGCCGGTCCTGGGTGGGTGGTGGGGCGGAATGGGACACGACACGACACGACACTCCCGCACCCCCAGTCCCGGAGATCCATCCCCCCCCCCCTCCGCTCCCGTGACACCCCCAACCCGCCTCCCCGGAATAAAGATGCTTTGAGAGATGGATCCCTCCAGCCCCCCGCTCCCCCCACCGCCCTCCGCCGGCTTTCCCGCCCCCCACCCCCCCTTATTTTATTTTTTTTTTTTTTTTTTATTATGATTTTCTCACCGAGTCCAATAAATCGCGCGGCTCGTCTGGCCTCAGACGTGTTCAGCAACCCAAGCCCCGCCGCTTTTGTTCCGCCAAGTCTCACATTGTTTTGTCCGGCTGCGGGGCCGGCCCGGCGCGGAACGCGGGGGCTCCGCGGGGGCTCCGCGGCGGGGCACGGCCGGGGGTGGGGGGCGGTTGGAGGGAGGGGGCGGGGGGGGCAGCCGCGGTTAAGCCCGGCGTCGGCGGGGGGAAACCCGTCCCGGCCGCCCCTCTTTCCCCCGGGGTGACCCCCGGGGTTCTTCAGCCCGCGGCGGGGGATGCGCCCCTAAGGCCGGCCGGTCCTGCCTGTGCTGCCTGCGCTGCCTGCCCTGCCTGCACTGCCCTCCTTGCCTGCGCTGCCTGCACTGCCCTCCCTGCCTGTGCTGCCTGCGCTGCCCTCCCTGCCTGCGCTGCCCTCCCTGCCTGCACTTCTCTCCCTGCCTGCACTTCTCTCCCTGCCTGCACTTCGCTCCCTGCCTGCGCTGCCTTCCCTGCCCTGCCTACAGAGCCCTCCCTGCCTGCCCTGCCCTCTCTGCCTGCGCTGCCCTCCCGACCCTGCTCACCTGCCCACCTCTGCCCTCCCTGCCTGCGCTGCCTGCCCTGCCCTCCCTGCCTGCGCTGCCTGCCCTCTCCGGTTCGCCTTCCATGCCCGCCTGCCTCCCCTGCCCTTTGCTGCCTTCCGTGCCCTTACCTGCACACACACCCCCCCTCAACCCCCCCGGGGCTCCCCCCCAGCCTCCGCAGCCCGCGGGTCTCGGCGGCGGCCCCGAGCCGGAGGAGCGGGGGCCGTGCCGGGCGTAAGGATATATAGGAGCGGCCGAGGAGCCTCCACGTAGCCTATACGTAAAGTATACGTGTTATATTTAAATAATAAAAAAAAAAAAAAAAAAGAAGAAGGAAAAAAAAAGAAAAAAAAAAGTTGCGATGCAAATGCGGGGCCAGCTCCATCGCAAAAGCGGCGGGTGGGGAGGGGGGGGTGGCTACGGGGGGTGGGGGGGGGGGGGAGCCGCGCTATTTCCAAGCTTCCTTAACCTATGGATTGCTCGAAATCGATGGGCAAAGCACAGCGAGCCCGGCAATTAGGGGCTCATTACCATATATGCAAATATGGCAACCTCTCTGGGCAGCCGGGGAGGGCTGGGAGGCGGCGGGCGAGGAAACGGCAGCGGGGTTTGGGGCTGGAAATTGGGGTGAGGCGGGCGGGGAAAGGGGGCGAAGGAAAAGGTTATTTTGGGGGTGTTTAAAAGAAGGGGGTGCACAAAGAGCTCTCGGGGGGGGGGGGTGGGGGGGAAAGACAGACACGCGCGTGGTTGCTCCGAATTTGCTCCTTCATTAAAATCAAATTCTCTCTTTTCGAAATAAACGCACGGCCCAACCGTCGTGCCCCCAACCCCGCGGACTCCGAGGAGCCCCCCCCACCCCCCGGCAAAGCCCAGGCGGTGCCCCGGGCATCGCTGCGGGCTGCAGCCTGGGAAATAACCCGGGAACGGGGGGGAACGGCGGGGGCCGGGCACCGGAGCCCCTCCTGGGACCGGGCCGGCCCCGCACACAAGCTGCGGGGAGTATTTTAAAGGTAACTTGCTGACTTTTTCTATTTTATTTTTTAAAGAAATCCACCGTAAACCGGCGATTTTTTCCGGCGCACACGCTCGATCGCGCCTTCCCCTTGTTGCAATCAAGAGTTACCTGCGGTTTTTATAAGCGTCGGCGGTGGGGTTTGGGGTTTCGGGGTTTTTTTTTGTTTTTTTGGGTTTTTTTTTGCCTTAATAAACACAGATTAGGAGCAAAGTCCCCCCTGGAATTTACTGAATGCTGATCAAAGCTGGGGGTGTCCCCGCGGGAAGCGGATTTCCCCCACGGCGGCGGTCGGAGGCGGGGGGGGACACACACATTGGCATCGTCTCCCACCGTGGCGTTTTATGAAGTTATACCTGGCTCTCTGCTTTACCCCCCCTCTATTTGGGAAATGACTTTGTTTTCCTCCTTCCACAAACCCTGATCAGGGCTTATTAAAGACGAATAATGCCCATTTCAAGTTATTCTCCAATTTTCTTCCCTATTTTGTATTTATTTTGGTTTGTTTTTTCCCTCCGCCCCTCCAGTGAATAACATTTTCTCTATTTCGCCGGCTACCCAAACCTCAAAATAACGACAAGGAAATGTAATCCGCAATCGATTCCTTCCGCTAAGCGTGTTTTGGGGGTTGTTTGGAATAATAAAAGTATATTAAAAAAAAAATATCCAAAGTCAGCAAAACCGCCCCAAAAGCTCCCGGGAGGTGGCCGGTACCGTGCGCCCGGGATATTCCTGCTCCTCTCCGCTGCCAGCCGCAGGCAAGCGCAACAGACGTGGGGAAAGAGGTAATTGCAGGGGTTTCTTTCCTTCTTTCTTTCTCTCTCTCTTTTTTTCTTTTTTTTTTTTTTTTTTTTTTTTTTTTTTAATTGGGAAAAGCCCTTTTCAGCGCCCGCGTTCGCAGCTCGGCAACTGAGCCGCTTTTCCCAGCCCCGTGCGGGTCGCTGCTCTCCCCGCATTCCTCTGCCCCATCCCTCATTAATTCCTGAGCTACCAGGATTTCTCCTTATTAGTATTATTATTATTATTAATTATTTTTCACTCGTTTATTTACCGTGAGTGGCCAGAAATGGAAAATAGCCTGCACGGCGACAGGCTGAGGGACCTTCTTTTACCCTGGGCACCTCCTTTCCCCTGGCATTTTATATTTGGATTTGGTTATTATTTATATTCGGGGAATTAAACCCGCCGGTTTCTACAAATCTCCAGTGAGTTTCGAAACGCAGGGAACGCTGTTTGGAAAGGGAGGGGGGGGGGGTGGAAAAAAATAATTAATAAATAAATCCCTTTCGGTTCCCCCCCTCTCTTGGTAAATTCGCAGTTACCGACGACCAACGAGATGAAGCGTTTTCCCAGCAAAAAAATCCTCATTCCAGACCCGAGAGGCTCCGGCGAGCGAGGACGGCGGCTTCGCCCATCGCATTACGCTTAAAAAAAGTGCATTCTTTTATTTTCCCCTCCTTACCCCAAAGTAGCAGTTAAAGAAATTGGCGACTTTTGCCTTCAGAGGAGGCTCGGGTGCCGCTCCGCTCCGCGCTGGGTGCCCGCACCTTCATTTCTTTTTTTTTGTTTTGTTTTTTTTTGTTTTTTTTGGCTGGCAAAGCTGGGCTTGATTTTCTCTTATAGCGAACCTTAATGGGGGCAGAGAGCCGTAAATTCCCTCCAGTTTGTTTTGGGTTTGTTTTGGGTTTTTTTCGGAATTCCCTCTGGACTGAGGGAGGAAAGGCTGGCTCCTCCGTTTGAAGGCTCGCAGCCTCTGCCGCAGCCCAGGAGTTTTGTACCCGTCTCGGCTCCCACTTATTTATTATCTTTTTTTAATCTCTTTTCCCCAGCGACCGTCATTTGCCGTGAAAAGGGGCGTTATTTCAGGGTAACGGGCGTTTGAAACTTATTTTTTTAAGCGAGCTCTCCCCATGGAAGGCAAGTTGCGGGTTGCGGCGGGCGGGGCGGGGGGGTCGGTACTTAATCTCAGATGATCCAGGAGGATTTTTCACCTCGGAAAAACGGGAGTTTCGGCCGTCGGTGTCCCCGGGGTGGGGGGGGGAAGCAGGGGACCCGCGGGGGCCGCCCAGCCCCGCGGTAGTGGCGCGCAGCGCCCCCCCCCCCCCCCCCGGCCCCCCGCACGGAGCCCCCGCACCGATTAAAAAATACTTGTTGAGGTAGTACAACCCCTCCCCCCCCCCAAACCTAAAGCAAACCCCTAATTCTGCCCAGCAACGGTGTACGGAGCACAAGGCGGGGGGGTGTGTGAGGTGTGTCCCCCACCCCGGGCACACCCCCCCCCCGGGGACTGGTGTACAGTGTGTGTCCCCCCCCCCCCCCCGGATTTTATTTTGAGGAGTCCTTGCAAGGTCCTGCAGCCCTGTGGGGTCTGGGCTTTATGCCCCCCCCCCGCCGACCCCCAGATCCTTCCCCACCTGCAGCCCCCAGCCCAGGTCAGACCCAGGGAGCTGCAAAGAGGGGGATGCCTGGCTGCAAAGGGGGGGCCGATTCACCAGCACACCCCCCCTCCCTTCCCCCCAAATTGCTCAGAAACCCTTGGCGGGGCGGGGGGTGCATATAACCCTTATCCGTGTGTGCCCCATGCCCGTACCCATGGCACGCATGGGTGCGTGATTTCCATACAGCTGCACGCGCGCACACACCGGCTCCATTCCCCCCCCACCCCCCCAGCAGCTCTGGGCTCCCCCCCCTGGCGCAGGACACCCCCGCGGGGAGATGTTCTCCCTGCCCCCTGCGCAGGCGGAGGGGCAAAATACCCACCCCCAAAACGCTCTGCCCGCAGGTTTGCCCCCCTCGGGGCAAAGAAATGGGTGATGCTTTTGCTCACAGACGGGTGCTGGACCCCGGTGAGCACCTCCCAGGGTTTGCAGCCCGCGTGTTCCTCCGGTGGGATTTTTTAAGGGAAATTCCCTCTTTTTTCTTTTTTTTTCTTTTTTTTTTTTTTTTTTTTAGGCCCACCAGCTCAGAAAGGCTCCATTTGGGAGAGGGTTGAGCTGGGGAAGAACCGCCACGTACGGTTCAAAGAAGATTTTGGGGCTTTTTAAGTATTTGCACGGTGACTCCAGACGAACAAGTGCTTATTTTCTATAAACCGCGGCCCCTCGAAGCCCCCGGCGGCCGCTGCCTCTCGAAGCGCGGACGGCTGACGGGGTGTGACGTCCAGATACGGGGGTTTTGTCTGCCATTCTCCTTGGCGGCGCCCAGTGGCGTCAAAATTTGGGGTCCGGGTGTCTGGTTGGCAGCTCGGAGATTTGGGGGAGGCCTGGAGCTGGGCGATTTCTAAAGAAATCTTTGTCTCGGCACTAAAAAAGTCCAATTCTGGGTACCGCTCTCTACCGCAAGCGCCTGCGTTCGCCGGGCATCTCTGCTGCCGCCGCCTGGGCCGCCCGGTGCCACCCCTCCAGCATCCCCCAGACAAAGAAAAATTGCAACAAAAGCTGCATTTTTTTGAAGCAAGCGGTTGCGTGTTGTGTCAGAGAAGCCGCGGGGTCGTTCCGCGTCCCCCCTCCCTGGCTGCTGCCTGTCCTGGGCATCCTCTGCTCCATCCTCAACCAAAGCGTCCACCTGCAACCGTGGAGAGATAAACCCGGAGCCAGCTCCGGGCTGGAAAACTTCCTGCCTTCCTCCTGCCTCCCCCCAGCAAATATTTCCTACCCCAGGTGGAGATTTTTAATAGTTCGCCCAAAAGGTTAAACCGCCTTCAAAAGCGCCCCGATAACCTGGGGAGCATCACAGGGGAACGGAGGTGTGGGGGCAGCGGGGGGGGGGGGGGGGCTGGAGAAAAGAAGGAAATTCATTGTGTATCGATGTATCTTGGCCTGAGATGGGGGCTGGGGGGGGGGATGTCCTCACTTTCAGCTCGTCCCCATACCAGTCGGAAAAAAATAAAAAAAAAAATAATTTAAAAAAAAATAATAAATAAACCAAACTTCCAACCCAAATCAAACACAAAAATTCCCTCCTCTGGAGGGGGGCTCTGTCTCGTCTGGGTAAAACGGGGTAAAGTGCGTCGTGTCCCCCCCCCTCACCACCACCACCCCCCCACACCCCCCGGCACCCCCCCCCCGGCTCGCACAGCTGCCCGACGCACTCTAGTCCAGCAGGTGCCTTTTCTTCTGCTTCAAAGGGCTTTGGATGGGATCTGGACGGCTCTTTTGGAGAATTGGCGTTTGTTAGCAAGAGGTGCCTGGCACGGCCGCGGCCTGATTACAGCCCTGCTCGTTAAAAAAAAAAAAAAAACCACACACCAAAAAAAAACCAACCCCTTCTCTAGGTATTGAAGGGGATAACAAGGATATTTAAACACTCCCAGCGTGCACCTTTAAGCGGCAGAAAATAAGGGAAATTGCCATCGTTTAATTCAGTATTGCTCCTTTTGAACTCCCGCTGGCTCTGCCTGCAATTGTTCCCTTCGCCGGAGCTGGGAACCGAGTCGCGATGGCCAGAAGCATCGGATCTACGGGTCCGGAGCTGGGAACCGAGTCGCGACGGCCAGAAGCATCGGATCTACGGGTCCGGAGGGCGAAGGCAGCGCGGGACCCGGTTTCCCCCGCACGGCAAAAGGCCGACGGGGCATGGTTTCCCTTCGGATTTTTGAAAAGAGATTTCCCTCAATAGCACCGGAGCAGGGTCTGGGTTTGGGGCCCCGATTTGTAATTACTCTCGTATTTTGCGTGCGCCGGGGAGAGGGTGGAGCAGCGTTTCCTTTTTGTCTCTGTCTCCCAGGAAGCTTTTGCCGGAGCGAGAGAAAAAAAAAAAAAAAAAAACCAAACCAAAAAACACCCCACAGCTGGTGCGTATGGATGAGACACTATGGGAAAAGGGAGGGGGGGAAGATAATAATTAAAAAGGAAAAAAAAAAAAGTCTAATTTTAGCTGTTCTGAAACCCTTACAACGCGCGGCTCCAACCACCCGGCACCGGGCTGGTCCCACCGGGACCTTCTCCAGGTTCTCCCCATGGGACGTCTCCTCCGCTGGGGGGGTCGTCCTGCCCCGGGAAGGCCCGTTCGTTAGTATTCCCTAATGAGTAGCTCCCGGGCAGGGGAAGAGACAGCGCTCTTCTTATCTGGGGCGATCCGCTCGCGTTTGGGGTTAGGCCCTCCTGGGCCCAGGGCTCCTTCGAGAAAGTCTCGAGTCTCCCCCCCCAAAAAGCAGCTTTTTGTGAAGAAGCGCGGGGAGCCCCCCCGCCGATACACCCAGCCACCCACCGACGGCCCGTTATTTAACGAGAAGTTCATTATTTCACGAGAAGTTCGTTATTTCCCAGGCCTTTTGCCCCTCGAGCCCTGGATGGCCATCGCCCCCAAGGTCGCGGTGGGGTGTCGAGGCCCATCCGTCCCTCCCCGCGTCCTTAAGGACATTTTCCGGAGGTTTTTCTTTCGGACCCAACCAATTTCTCCTTTCTCCCCGCTCGACCCCCGCAAAAAGAGCTGATCCCGAGCGAATTGGGGAGAAGCTTTGAGTGGGGGGGGGAGGAGGAGAGCGAAACGGCGGCATCCCCGACCTGAAAGGGGGAAACCTGCCGTAGAGGGAGGACAATGGGACTCAAAGGGCTTTGGGGGGCGGGGGGGGGGCTGCAGCCCCCTGCCTCGGGCAGGGTGAGGGTCTCAGCTTACCCGGCCTCTCATAAAAGTCTCCTCCATTCTAGCAAATAACCTTTATGTCCAGGGACCGGCAAAGTTTGCTTTCTCCCTCCGGGGTTAGTCGCAGCGGGGGCGAAAGAGAAAGCACTGGCTCGTAGGAGGTTCCCCCGGCATAATAACCTCGGAGGAGTTTAGGTCTAAAGACTAAAAGGCTCTATTTACTTTCACTGACAAGGAACAATCTAAGCAGATGTCCTTTGATGGGATTAGTTATTAATCCTTGAATCATGGGTAAATGGGAAAATGATCCATTATTTTCGGCAAAATCCTTCACTACTTCAGGTTTCAAGGCTGGGGTGGAGGATTGTGAACAGAAAGGCCTCGGCCTGGCTGTTTTTTGCCGGTTTGAAAGGTATTTTTTTTTTATTATTTTTGTCGTTGTTGTTTTTTTACAGCTTGTGCCGTGGAGCGCGAACTCCGAAATAAAATAAAATATATATTTAAAACAAAAAACAAACAAAAAAAAAAACCACACCAAAAAAAAAACCCCCAAATGACCCACGGAACCCCAAGGAAGAGGGTTTTTTTGTTTTGCTTCCACTAAGGACTGAGAACAATGCGCCGCGTCAGACATTTATCGATACGTAGGCCCAAGCGTTCCTCAGACAATAATACCGATGCTGACATTAATAATAATAATAATAATAATAATAATAATAATAATAATAATAATAATAATATTTATGATATAATGGAGGGGGAATAATATTCTCCCCTCCAAAAGCAGACTCCACGCCCTTCTCCCCCCAGCTTTGGCAGCTCTGCCTAACTGTTTAGATCCTCCCGACGCCTCCGCGTCACCTTCGCGGCGAAACCCCCGCCGAGCCCCGCCACGCGCGGCTTCTGAGTCGCCCGGTTGAGATTTTTTTTTTTTCGGGGGGGGGGTGGGGGTGGAAGAGGGGGGGGATGCGGATAAACAGCGCGTGCGGGTGGGTGCGGATGCGGTGGGGGACGGGAAGAGGCGCTGGTTTGTCGCCCGCATCCCGGCGGGTGTAAATCCGGGTGAGATGCTTTTCGGCGGGGACGGAGCTGGAGCATCTTCCCCTGGATTTTGGGCAGGAGACGGAGCGGCTCATCCCAGCTTTTCCCAGCGCGCCGATGGGAGAGCAGAACCGAAAAGTTACCGTCGGTCTCGCCCACCTCCTCGGCGCCGGGGCCGCAGCCCAATTTCTCGGGGCGAATATTAACAGCCCCCGAAACGGCCGCTCGCCCCCCAACTCTGCCTCCGAGTCCCCCCCACGTATAGGGAAAGCAGAAATAGCGGCCCCATGAATAATTTACTCCGCTCGCTTTTGATTCGCCTCCTGGTCGTACACAGCAGCGAAAGCTCGGGGAGGAGGGAGGGCGGGGGGAGAAAAAAAAAACAAACAAAAAACAACCCCCCATGTTCTGATTAAAGATTTATACCGGGCATATAATTTTATTGCTGTTGGTTAAATCCGCTTCAAAGCTGGAGTGGGGCGGGCGGTAAAATAAACGCTCGGGAGCAGCCAGGAGCTTGCGGACGCCCTTCGGGGGGGGGGTGGTGGTGGCGGGGGGGGAATGTGTGCGCCCGCACACACCAGTGCAAAGGCACGAAGTGTCAACGGGCCCCGACTTTGCACGGGCTTGCCGGAAAAGGTGCCGCCCCGGACGCCCTTCTACCGTCAAATACAGCCAAAATCGGGGTCTAAATACCCCCCGTCACCTCTCCTGCCCCCCCGGTTCCCTCTCCTGAGCTAAGGCCTCACCTCAAAAATCGAGAAATAACAGATAAGCCGGTGCCTTATTCTTCTACTATTATTTTGCTGCTTTTTTGACCGTACAAAGAACAGTTTCTGGCTGCAGGGAATGATTACGTGGGGAAACAGAGCGAAGGCCATGCCTCAAAAATCAAGAAATGACAGATAAACCCGTGCTTTATTCTTTCACTGTTCTTTTTACTAATCCTTTATTATTCTTTTACTATTCTTTGACTATTTTTTTGGCTGTACAAAGATACGGGGAGCGATTATGTGGGGAAACTGCGACCTGGAGCTGGGAGATGCTTTAACCAAGGCTCCCCCGCTACGCCGGGAGGAACCAAACTTCGGCTTCCAGCCTCCTCTTTCACTGAAATTTAGAAATACGGGAGAGAAAAACTCCGCGTCCTTCCCCATCCGCCAACCGGATGATTCCCGGCGAAGGATTTTCTCTTTCTTTCCTCTCTTTTCCTCCGGCTGCCTCGTCCCCGGAGGGCAGAGACGCTTCCCAGCGCCTTCCGCACGGAAAACACCTCCCGCACCGTCAATGCGATCCTCGCTCGAGTCCGGAAAGTGCTTTTTGATATTTTTTGAGATATTTATGAAAGATTTTTGATAAATCCCGGGTATTTACATCCCCGGCTCCCGTGGGCTCTGGGAGGAGCGAGATCCTTGCTGCGGCGGGGACCGGCTTCTACTGCAGGCGGCGTGGTCCTGCGAAAAGAAAAACACAAAAAAACAAACGGAAATTTGATCAAAAATGGGGTTTTCCATTTTGTTGGCGATTTCGGGGCCGGCTGCCTGTGTTCAGCCCTGGGCGACGGTGTCGGTGCGAGGCCCGAGGAGCCTCCGAAGGGCGCAGAGCTTTGACCCCACTCTGCAAAGCACCTTCCCGGGATGGGGAAACTCCCGGGAGCAACGGGATCCCCTTGGCACCCCCAAATCCGGCTTGGCGAGCCCGGAGGGGCTGGAAAAGGGGCGATGCGGCAGGTCTTTGCCTCACGCATGGAGCGGGGGGTGATAAGTCTCCCAGCCACCCTTGGTAGCTCCCGCCGGGGTGGCCAAGGCGCGTTCTTGGATTTTGATTCCCCCCCCCCAGGAATTGGGGAGGAATTTCCAAGGACTTGGGGAGCGCCCCGGGGGCCAGGCGGCGCGGGGGACACACGGCGGGACGTGGCAGTAGCCAGGCTGGGGGCCACAAACCGCCCCGAAGCGGTAGCCCCCGGGCTGACCCGGGGCCACGCACCCCCCTCAAACCCCCCCCTCGACCTCCGCGTCCCCCCCCCCGTGAGTGACAGCTGTCAATCAGCGCCCGCTCTGGCGCCACCTGGCGGCCGCACCGGCGAACACCACCACCCCCCCCCCGCGCACCCCCTTTAATTCGTAAAAACTTCATAAATTCGCATTTCGCGCATTAAAGGCAATAAGCCCTTAATGACACACACACCCCCCCCCGCCCCCGCCGGGGCGGCTGCAGGTGAAGGGGGTTTTGGGGTAGAAAGGGGATTTCTCCCCCCCCCCCCCATTATTTTGGGGTGGAAAAGTGATTTTTCACTAGGAAGCAGCTCTTGACCCCGTTTAGTTGAAATCAGCGGTGAATCAGGTGAAATCAGCGGTGATCCAGCCCGGGGGGGGGGGGTTGCACCGCAGGGGCCAAATCCTGCCCCGGGTCGACCCCATCGCCCCGACCCCCCGAAGCAGAGCCCCCCCACCCTGGAGCGGGGGGAGGGACGCGATGGGGTGCAGGCTCTGCCCCCCCCCCCGCCCCGATCTGCCGCTGGAAACAGCTCCCACCAGTTCCCCCACCCAAGGAACAGCAGGGAGCATCCCCCGGGATGGGGGCACTGCGGGGGGGGGGGGGGGGGGGGGGTGTCAAGCTGGCCATGGGCCGGCAACGTGCGCTGGCAGCCCATGAACCCCCCCCCAGCCTGGGCTGCATCCCCAGCAGCGTGGGCAGGGGGGCGAGGGGGGGGATTCTGCCCCTCTGCTCCCCTCGGGGGAGACCCCCCTGCAGTGCTGCCTCCAGCTCCGGGGCCTCGGCACAGGAGAGACACGGAGCTGTGGGAGCGGGGCCGGAGGAGGCCCCGGAGCTGCTGGGAGGGCTGGAGCCCCTCTGCTGGGAGGACAGGCTGAGAGAGCTGGGGGGGGTCAGCCTGGAGAAGAGAAGGCTCCGCGGAGACCTTGGAGCCCCTTCCAGTCCCTCAAGGGGCTCCGGGAAAGCTGGGGAGGGACTCTGGGGCAGGGAGGGGAGCCACGGGACGTTGGGAATGGGTTGAAACCAAAAGAGGGGAGATTGAGATGAGATGTGGGGAAGAAATTCCTTCTTCCGAGGGCGGTGAGCCCCTGGCCCAGGTTGCCCAGAGAAGCTGGGGCTGCCCCATCCCTGGAGGGGTTCAAGGCCAGGTTGGACGGGGCTTGGAGCAACCTGGGCTGGTGGGAGGTGTCCCTGCCCAGGGTAGGGGGTGGGACGGGATGGTCTTCAAGGTCCCTTCCCACCCAAACCATTCCATGGTTCTGTGATTCCATGAACTGCGGTGCCTGACCTGTGAGGGTCGGTGGGACCCACAGCACGGGGTCTCTTGGGGTGTCCATCCTGGCCAAGGCAGCGAGCACCCCAGGATCTGCAGGGAGCCACCTGAAACTATGGTGGGACCACTGTCTTCCGCAAGAGCATCCCAGGGCGGCCATCCCCCCGCATCAGGGCTGCCTCTGCCAAGCAAGGGGCGTCCACTGGTCCTCAGAGTGGTGGGACCCCTTGGGGACACGGGATGGGGATGGGAGACTGGGGACAACCAGGGGTAACCCCCTGCTCCGGTCTCCGTAGGGATGCCCCAGTCGTGTCCCACCATCCCGCCATGGTCGTGCACGTGGGCGACCTCGTGCCGATGCTGGGACGGCAGCGTCACCTCCAGGCACCGGGACCGGGTGACACCGGGAACATCCCCCACCTCACCGGGGCGGCTTCTGGCCGGAGCTTGAACCCTGGCCCCGGAGCGACTCCCCACAGCACCACGGGAAACAAAAAGCCAGAGGCGCAGAAAATTTCCAGAAACGTGTTTTTTTTGTTTTTTTTTTTCTTTTTAATAGTAAACCTCTTTACAACAAATATAGTGAAAGAGTTTCCAAACAAAACTCATAAGAATTTTTCATGGTAATTATTATTCTTATCATCATCATCATTTTTTTTTAATATCTTTTTTTTTTTTCCTTTTTTTCTTACTGTGGAATATACAATAACGCATCACCGTACGCCACACACACACGCGCGCACACAAAAAAAAAAAAAAAAAAAAAGGAATATTGAAAAAAAAAAAACAAACCAAAAACAACCCCAAAACCGCAACGGACGTCTCAACCACGTGCCGCAGTCCCTGGGAAGGAGCCACTGATTGTCGAGGGTGCAGGTGGGGAGCGGGGACGGGAGGGGACGGTGAGGACGACGGCGTCCCCGAGGCTTGGGGGGGTGGGGGGGGGGGTCTCGGCCAGGCCAGGCCCAGCCCCGGGGGGGGGAAAATATTCCAGAGAAAGATGGAATCAGTCAAAGGCGCCGGTGAAAACTCGGCGCCGATCCCAATCCCCCTTTTCCCCTCCCGAGGCCGCTGCGGTGGAGCCGGGGGTACGGCGGACGCCCCCGGCCCCCTCGGCGGGACCGACGTCACCGTCCCACCGCTTGGCCCCAACCTGCCACCCGCGGGCGCAGAATCCCTTGAGGCGCACACGCGCGCACACGCGCGCACACAGACACACACACGCGCGCGCGTGTGGAGGAGCATCAGGAAAAAAAAAAAAAAAAAGAGGTTAAAAATATATATATATATATTTATAGATACACGGGTTTATCTTTTTTATTTTTTTTTTCTTTTTTTCCTTTTAAATTGCTTCTCAAAACAATAAATAAAACTACTCGGGGGTGGGGAGGCGGGGGGGGGGAGTGCACGCTCTGTTTTCTTTCTACCTGTGCAGCATCCTCGGGGCGGTGGGGGTGGGGGAACGACGGTACTGGGGCTGGAGGGGGGGGGAAGAGCTGCGGAGGAACCCGACAACCGGGGGGGGGTGGTGGTGGTGGGGTGTTTTTTATATTTATATTTTTATTTTTTTTCTTTTAGTGCATCATTTAAAGGGTCTATTCGATTTTACACCGATTGTTGCGGACAACCCGGCGTACGCTAACACCCACCCAGCGACGGGGAGCCGGGGGGGGGAGTGAAGGGGATGGGGGACGAAGGAGGACCCAGAGACCATCGCGGGGGGGGACAGACACACACACACACCCACACACACCCACACAACACCTGCTTGCCAAGGGGGTGGCCAGCGGCACAGCCGCGATGGTCCCCGTCCCTTTAGGCCTCCCGTTTGCCCGCGAACCGCTTGGAAAAAGCCACCGGGAGGAAGGGAGTCGGGGCCGGAGCTGGGTGACGGAGTCGGGGGGGGGGGTCTCGAAGGGAGATGCTGGGAGTCCCCCCCCACCACCACCACCAAGGGATGTCCCAGTGCGTCCCCACCGGGGAAAAGATGCTCCGCTCCGCGTTAAAGCCCGGAGAGCGAGGAACCGCGTCGGCCTCTCTACGTCTTGGTGGTGGGGGGAAAATCCCAGCTGAAGGGAAGAAATCCCTCATTTCGTTACCCCGGGGGGTAAAAGGCGGGGGGGTGAGTGGGGGGCAGCAGCCTCCCTCCGCCTCTCCCCACGCCATGGGGTTGGGGACGCTCTAAAATTCCCAGGTTCCCAGTAAAACCATCCAAGACGACGCGGGGGGGGGTGCGAGGCGCGGCTCCCTCAGCCACATCACCCTCTTCTGGCTTAAAGAAAGCATCTTCCCCCCCCAAAAAAAAACCCAAAAAAGCCAGGCATGGCGCTTAGCTGGAGCTCAAGAGGCATCAACTGGAAAATAAAAGGGGTTTTCCATCGGCTGGGGAGCGGGGACGACGCCGTCCCCCTCTTCCCGAGGTCGCCGATTCCCACCGGGAGCGTAGCGGAGAGCCACGGCATCCCTGCCCGGCAGGTCCTTCCCTATTTTCCAGGCTCAAAGATGTTGTTTTTTGTGTTTTTTTTTTTTTTTTGGGGGGGTTGTTGCTGAGCCATGGGCTCCAGGGACCCTCCGCGGGGCTCAGAGCCATCGGGAAGCGGCTGCTCCCGGCGGCGGCAGGTCGCGGGAGATGGAAAAATTGGGGAGCGGGGAAGGACGGGGAGAAGGAAGAGGCAAGAGGGTGACACAAGAAATAGCTGTACAATTCGGCCGTGTCCGAAGTCAGGATTATTACAATATACTCTGACAAAAATATAATCTCATTTCATATCAATACAACCGGGGGGGGGGGGGGGAAGAGGGGAAAAAAAAAACAAACAAACCAAAAAAAACCCCCAAACCCCAGTTTTCTGTACTGTTACCATTGCGAACACACTGAAACTCGCTATTTACAGGTACAGTAGGCAGGTAAAATACTAAAAAGTGAAAGATCAGAGTGAGAGGAGGAGGAGAAGGGGGGGAAGGGGGGGGAGAGAAAATTTCCGGAGAAAAGGAAAAAAATAAAGGGGGAAAGGCCCTCTTACATCCCGAGCATGGCTTCTGGCTTCGGACGGGGAAAGGGGGACGGAGGTAGCGAAAACATAATCCACGGTTTGTGGGTCTGGGTGAGTTTTTTTCATGGGGGGGGGGGGGGGGAATAAAAATAAAAAAAAATTAAAAAGAATTGGGGAGGGGAAGAGGGAACGGCGGAGGAAAACGATGGGAAAATGGGAAAACGAAGAGCAAACCTCCGGCTGAAGGCCACGGCTACGACTCGCCCGCGGCCACGGCGGGGGGGACACGAGTTTTCACCCCTTTGGGCGTTCAAAAAAACCCGAAACAACCCCAAACGGGGCCTTCAGCCGCAGGGACGGGAGGGGAAGGCAGGACGCGGCCCCCGGGATGACACGGACAAGGCAGAGCCGGGAAGATGCCGCCAACGGGGATGCTCGGCCCTGTCGGAAAACCGGCAGCGCGGCCTCGGGGGGGGACGGGACGGGACACACACAGCACCCCGAATCCCGGGCTGACAGCGGCTATTTGTGGCGTTTTCCCCAAAGCCGGTGACAAACTTTCCAATTCCCAACAAAAATGCTGGGGGGGAGCGAGGCGAGACGGAGGAAAAATGCAGGCGGTGGAATTTTCAAGGAAAATAAGGGAGTTTTTGTAAATTTTTTTTTTTTTCGCCCTGGTTTTTTGCTGAGTTGTTTTTTTTTTTTTTTTTTTTGGGGTGGGGGTGGGAAGTGGAAAAAGATGGGGGGAGAAAAATAAACCTTTTTCTTTCTCCTCACCCCGCTCTCCCCCCCCCAGCACGGCCCTTTGCCACCAGCTCTGCCTCTACCGCCTCCATCAGCCCCCAACGGGGGGGACGAGGGGACGAATTTCCCCCCCGCCACGACCCCAACCCCTTGCTGGGCTCGGGGGTGGCCCCCTTCCCCCCCCCCCCCCCCAACGCCGGCACCAAGACCCTCATCCAACCTTCCGACGCAGCCGGGCACGTCGTCATCCCCCAAAATGGGGGTCACCGCGTCCCCTCGCACCCAAGCCGGTGTCCCCCGAGGAAGGGGGGTGGGGTGGGGGGTGGGGGGGGGCAAGACCATCCCCATCCATCCATCCATCCATCCATCATCATCATCCTCAACGCCCGCCTGATACACCCCTCCCCAGCCCCCCGCCCCGATATTTTAGGTTCAAAGCATCATTTAGGGTCCTGCTCCGGTCCCCAAATTTCCTCCCAGGGTGGGCAAGTGACTTCTCGCCCCCCCCCCCCCCCTTGCCCGAGCCAGACCCCCCCCCGCCCCTGCCGGCCTTCATCCATCCTCATCCTCGCTGCGCCAGCCAGGGGGAAAACCCCCGTTATCCCAGCGGATTATCCTCACGCCCCCCACCCCAGCGCATGGATATACCCTTTATTCTGCATTTTCACCCCCCCCCCAACACAACGCCGCTCTCCCCGACAACACGGACCCAACCAACAACCCCCCCCCACCCCCCCAAAAAAAAAAAAAAAAAAAAAAAATCCAGCCAAATCCAGGGAAAGACCAGCCTTCCCGGCACGGGGGAGGGGGGGGGGGGGGGGGGGGGCCCAGCCCCCCTCCCACCCCCCCCCCCCCCCAAACCAACCAACCAACCGAAAAAAGCGGCTGCCCCAGCGCTGGGGTCCCCCATGTCCTGGAAGGTGGGGGGGGGAGGGGGAGAGAGAGGAGGGGGCTGATGGATAAGGGGGGGGTGGGGGGGGTGAGGGGGGGGGGGGTGTCCACCCCCCCTGGCCTTTTTTTTCCCCCCCCCCACCCCCTCCCCAGGGCTTACCTCAGGGTCCGGCCCGCGGCGGGGAGCCCCGGCCTGCGCCGTGTTCGGAGGGAGGATCCGCGAAAAGAGATTTCAAGGAGGTGTAAAAAAGATCAAAAGATCAGAAACAGGCTTTGGTTCAGTAACCACACTTTTAGAAAGTAATATCATCGTTTGCGAAACATCGTCAGTGCATACTTCTTATAGGAAAATATACACAATTGTATTTTCATTCTCCAAAAAAAGGAACAATTAAAAACAAAAGCAAACTAGCCCAAACACAATATATTAGCTGTTTTTTTTTTGTTGTTGTTGTTTTTTTTTCTTTTTTTTTTTTTTTTTCCCCCCTTCTTCTTCTTGTCATCATCGTCCTTTCAAAATTCTTAACGCTACGCTTTGTTCAGGTTACACTTTTTTTGGCTTTTTTTTTTTTTTTTGTAAATTTTTTTTTTTTTCTTCTTCATGCATTTTACACCTTTATAGCCTTTGAGAATAAATAAGCTCCATTTTGCTTCCACATCTCTAAAAACTGCAGCATTTTAACTATTTGTCATTTAAATCGTGCAACTTTTTTTTTTTTTTTTTTTTTTTTGCAACACCCCTTTTTAAAAAATGGAAAATAGAGAGAGAGAGATATATATTTTAAAACTAAAACCCTATACAACGCAAGGATTCTGAATTTTTTTTTAAAAAAAAAAAAAACAACAAAAAAAAAAGAAATTATACACAATTGTAACTGTCAACAGTACAGATGAGCACGAGAAATAAAATTAGATCAGAAACATATTTATAGAAGCACGAAGGAGGGTGTTGGTTTCTTAGATTGTCATTCTTCTTGTTGTCTTTTGAAAATTAGGAGGAGTTTAGTGGATTATTACAGTCTGGGGGGGGGGGCGGGAATAAAGAATAACGACCCGGACCAAGAAAAAAAAAAAAAAAAAAAAAAATTAATAATAAAATAACCCCCAGCCCCCAGCAAAATAAAGACACACACACACACACCCCCCAACCCGCCCCCCCCCCAAATCGCCCCCAACAAACCAACCCCCCGAACGGTTTCCAGGCGTCGGTGAAGCCAATGCCGCGGCCCAACCGGGGCACGGGCGCGTTGCCCAACGAGCCCTACTTGCCCGTGGCACGAGCCCAGGGGATGCGTCGAGTCCCGTTGTCACCACGGATCCGCTCCGGCACGGCCCGGTGCCAAACCCCCAGCGCTCTCCCCTCCAGGTGGATCTAAAACCCGCATCTCTCCGTCACCCAAAGCGGTTTTGGGTTTTGTTGTTGTTGTTGTTGTTTTGTTGTTTTTTTGTTGTTGTTGTTCTGTTTTTGTTTGGGTTTTTTTTTTGGTTTTTTAACGTCTTGGTTTGTATTCGTGGGGTTTGGTTTTGTTGTTGGTTTTTGTTTTGTTTTTTTTTCCAGCTTCGAGGTCGAAGTGTCAGCGCGGCAGTCGGGGCGTGAAGTCCATGAGCCAAATTAAAAAAAAATCCAAAAAAAACAAAAAAACAAAAAAAAAACCCCAAAAAAACCCAAAAAACGGGGTTTCGGTGGTTGGGTTGGGGTTTTGGTTGGGTTTTTTTTTCCGCCCCCCTCGGGGTTGCTCTGTGCCGATGCTCCGGCCTCGAGTGCCGGGGCCGGGGGGGTGGGATGTCTTCACCGCCTGCTCCCCACCGGTGGCAGGGGGGGGTCTCCGGAGCAAGGCGCTCCCGCTCCCCAGCGGGGCAGAAACCGTTTGGTTGGTTTTATTTTCTTTCTTTCTTTCTTTCTTTCTTTCTTTCCTTCTTTTTTCCCCCCCCGCCCCCGCCTTTCCTGAAGAAAACCCCCTTGAAAAAATAATAAAAATAGAAAACGAGACCGATGAGACGTCGTTAATCCCGCCTAATTTCCAAAGCAAGGCCGTGCAAAGAGCTCAGGTGCGTGTCCGGTACGTCGGGGTGTGACGGGGCCGGGGGGGGGTGTGTGTGGGGGGGTGGTTCAGCGTGGATGAGGAGGTGTCCGCAGCGTCTCTCCCGCTTCCCGGCTGGACAAACGGAGGCGGAGGGAGGACGATCCGCTTCTGCCGATGATGCCGCAGCGGCGTTTGGGAGGTGAGATCCGAGCATCGCCCCCGCAGGCCGCGGGACCCGCCGGGTACGGCTCGGGGAAGGGGATATTTTTCGGGGGGGGGGGTGGTGGGGTGTTTAACCGCACAAAACCTGCCAGGAGCCCTCCCCGGCGCCACGGGGCTCCCATCGCCCGGCCGAGGCCCTCAGGAGCGTGGGAAGAGGAGAAGGAATTACAAATTCATCAGTAAAAAAATAAAATTTGGAAAAAGAAAAAAAAAATAATAAAAAATTAAAAAAATTTGATATTGGGAAGATTTCCACGGGGAAATTTTAACCCGTCCCGTCTCTCCCGGGGCATCCTTCCCGCAGGCAGGGATTTCGGGGTGAGGTGGGATGCCGGTACCCGGGTCAGGCCCGGGCTGAGCATCGCCCACCCTGCTCCCCCTGCCCGAGGGGGTCCCCGCATCCCTTTACGTCGCCGGGGAGAGGAGGAAAAGTCGGGATCGACGCCGGCTCGGAGGGGACGTGCCGGGCGACTCAACCACAACACTCATTTTTAGCATCGCGGTGCCCGACCCGGCAGGATGCGGCCACATTGTCCCTCTTGGGACGTCGTTTCTCCCAGCTTTCACCCAATTTTTGGAGGGTCTCCTCTTCCTCCTCCAACCGCTCACTGCAAGTTGCCACTCCCCCCCCCGCCGCGTTTCATAATAATCATCAATTCGTTGACGATTCCCAATGGGAAAGGTTGGGGAAAACGTTTTTCCAATGAGAAACTTTGGGAAAAAATGCTTGGTTGGGTGAAGCTTATAAAAAAAAAAACAAAACAAAAAAACACAAATTTGGATAACTTTTTATGCAATCCGCCCCGTTTCAGCAGGCTGAGCCGGGCACGGGATGCTCGGTGGAGGGCTCCGGGAGGGCGATAAATAGAAAACACCGCGACTTTTTGCTCCTCTTTCTCGGCATCCGGGCAGGTTTTGTGCCGGTTTGGGACCGCGACCCCAGGGGTGAGCGGGGGCCGGGGCTGTCCCCGGCGCGTGACAAGGGTGACGAGGCGGCAGGGTGGGCCGGGGACAGGGGACCGGCATCCCGGAGAAGAGCGCCTGCAGTGGGAAAGCCCATCCGTAAAACCTACGCCAGCCGGAAACGGTCCTTTCTTCCCCCAAAACCCTCAAGCCCTGAGCTGGCGGCTGCACTTTGGGGTCAGGTGCCTGGGAAACCGCCGGAGAAGCAGCAAAACAAGGAAAACCCTTGGTTTCCCCTTTTTCTTTCCACTAAAACACTCCATCGAGAACTTCGGCAGATTTTTTCCCCCCGCAGCTCACCCTCGCCTTTTCGAAACCTCCCGGCAAAATCCCGAAGGATAATGATTTCAGTTGCACCCTTCGGAAAAAAAAAAAAATAATCACCTCTTCCTAA